>NC_083462.1:2797740-2830240 GCF_030014155.1 Tachysurus vachellii | reverse complement strand
CACGGGGAGCCTGTGCCTATCTCAGGCGTCATCGGGCATCAAGGCAGGATACACCCTGGACGGAGTGCCAACCCATCACAGGACACACACACACACACACTCTCATTCACTCACACAATCACACACTACGGACAATTTTCCAGAGATGCCAATCAACCTACCATGCATGTCTTTGTACCGGGGGAGGAAACCGGAGTACCTGGAGGAAACCCCCGAGGCACGGGGAGAACATGCAAACTCCACACACACAAGGTGGAGGCGGGAATCGAACCCCCAACCCTGGAGGGTTTTATAATGAAATAATGAATGTGGTGAGATTTATGTGAAGAGAAAACAGTTATTCTGTTAAAGTGTTGAGATTCTTATGATGACTTTTGTGTTCTGCTATACATGCAACATGACTAGAGGTTGTTGTGGTGTGTGTGTGCAGTCTGGTGGAGGACAGTGAGCGTGGTGTGTGTGATTGTAGAGATCCCTCTCTAGGTCTGGAGGAGCTGCTGAACCAGAGGATACAGGATCTGCAGGGTCAGGAGGAGAGCCAGGTACATTCAGCTCATTCCAATGACTCATTACTACATTATTCAGCATTGCGATCATATAATCTGTGACTTAAAAAGAAGTCCTGATCCTCCTGGGAGTGGAGGCCATGAGGCAGGGTGAGGTTTTGTAAGGCTCACTTTGCTGCTTTAGAAGTACAGAAGATGACACCAGGTACTTCATGAGCAGGTTAATTATCAGAGCCCCAGGCTCTAATATCAAAGACACAGATACCCAGATCTTTTACTATTTCAGCATGGAATGGAGAACCGGACCTCAAAACCACGTTCTGTAGCTATAACACCAACTGAAACTGACTTTTTTAAGATTGTCTTTCTTTCTCTCTGGACAGGAGGAGGTGGGGTTTTGTGAGCGTCTGCGAGCAGCTTGTTTCCGAGCTCAGCCTAAGGAGGAGAACATAATGGATCGCTGAGTTCATATTGGCCCGCCTTTAATCGCTGCTGTGCAGCAATTGTTCAAGGAGATGGGTGTTGTTTTGTTTTTTTTTCCTCTTCCTGACAGAAAAGAGACTGAGACAACACAAAAACGTGCTTAGTTTAATACACACACACACACACACACACACACACACACACACACACACACACACACACACACACACACATTGTATTTGTTTCATGTGATCTGTGTTTATGAACAGAAAGTGTATCATGTACAACTTTCTTATAAATGTGGTGAAAAAAATAAATCCGTGGTGATTTGCTCATTTACACACACACACACACACACACACACACACACACACACACACACACAGTGCACACTGTAAATCCAGGAAGCAAGCCCAGCAACCCACAGGTTTTGTGCTCTCATAATGGTGCTTTTTTTATTTCCTTTCTTTTTTCCCCCAATTGTTTTCTTTTTTCCTGTCCTGACTAGTTCCACATGCCAGTCTAATACCACTGTAGATACAACCAGGTTCAGATTTTAAATGTGCGTATTTACCATGAGTCACTGCTAAGCAACAATGAAATCTGACCACTCATCATGGCATCTGACCTGACAGGCTGCTCTTATATGTGCAGCAAGCAATGGATAAAAATATTCTAGTGTTTGTGGTTAAGTTTAAAAAACAATTAAAACTGAACAAGTAAAGGACAGAAAGGAAGAAAAAACCAACAGACACACCCTTAAAATGTATTTACACTGAGGAACGTCAACTGTCCCTGGGTTTTTCTGGGGAAACAGGCTTGTGAGGGCACATGTAGTATTGTGTTTGGTTAACAGGGACAAAATCGAGGCTGTGGTTTGTGTGTGTGTGTGAGAGAGAGAGATTATTTATTAATGAAACAATTGGGACACACATTTACAGCAGGTTGTTTCAGGTGTATTTCTAGTAAAGCATTAATATTAGAGCGAGAGGAATGATGTCTTGGAGATGATGACAGAAAGCTATGAAGTGTGCTGGTATAATATTACATTATAAAGGTATATAATGATTAAGTGCATGATGTTCATGTCATTGTTACTTCACTGATCTCGCTTCCTTCTGATGTTTCTTTCTGACACGAACCTTTCCAGTAAAATGAGTCTAGGACGAGTAAACAAATAACTACTATACAAATTCACTGAGTTCATTCTTACTGTGTGTTCTCTGGGGAAATGAAAGAAAAGAAAAGAACTTCTACAGCGTTTCCATTTCCAATGACTAGAAGTGAAGCGGAAACTCAAAAAAATTAGACAAGATTTCAGAAATAATTCATTTTCTAATGTGTGTGCACTTTATGATGTCTTTACCTTAGACCACAGAGCTGCTGAGTTCTGCACTCTGATTGGCCAGAAGGTGGTGATTAATTCTCTCTGACAGGAGCGAAGGCTTATATTAATGCCCCAGTTTTAATACATTATCTTTTCTGTAGAAACAGCTTGTTCACAGGGATGTGTAGTGCATGCACACACACACGTGATAAACTGATGTGTGATACATGTGTTTGTGTGTAAAGAGTCTTTAGAGAAAAAAAAATGCTGTGATTAAGGCTCTGTGGTTTCTCCAAATGACAATCCAAACAAAACAACCGTTTCAGGTGGAGGTGCAAATTACAGAGGATAATTTTCTCCGCTCTAACAAACCTGGGTAAACAAGTCTGTGGCATTAGGTTAAACAAGATAAAACACCAGAACAGTGCTTTTATACTGTACGATTACAAGGTGTTTTATTGTGACTCTGAACTTCCAGAAGGTCAGGACTGAGTTCTGTATTTTTTTTCTCATACGGTCCTTCAGGTGCAGAGCTGTGAATTCTTACATCACCAGCTCTCTCTTTCCATTTATGGAAATGTGATGCTGAATTTCTGAAGGTGTTTTTCTCAGGAGAATATTTTGTTTTTCTAAACAGATGTCTATTATTTTTTAATAAAATTGGAATATCTGACACCTAAACACCTTTAAAAAACATCTTCACTTACAATTGCACACAGGCCACGCCTCCTTTACTAAGACTGACACACAAAGGCCACACCTCCTTTACTAAGATTGACACACAAAGGCCACACCTCCTTCACTGAGACTGAAACACAAAGACCACACCTCCTTTACTGAGACTGACACACAAAGGCCACACCTCCTTCACTGAGACTGAAACACAAAGACCACGCCTCCTTTACTGAGACTGACACACAAAGGCCACACCTCCTTCACTGAGCCTGAAACACAAAGACCACGCCTCCTTCACTGAGACTGACACACAAAGGCCACGCCTCCTTCACTGAGACTAACACACAAGCCATGCCTCCTTTACTGAGACAGACACAAAGGCCACGCCTCCTTCCCTGAGACTGGCACACAGGCCACGCCTCCTTCACTCACAGACTTTATTTCTTCCTCTCATTCTTTGTTCAGTTACAACAGCTCAGTATTCAAACAGTTCTGTGTTAATATTCTAAGGTCACATTATTCAAAATTAATAAATTCAGAAAAACTGTGTTTGTGTGTGTGTAAAATGACAGAAAGAAGAAGAGAAGAGTTTTGTCTCCACCCCTTCTCTCTCTCTCTCTCTCTCTCTCTCTCTCTCTCTCTCTCTTATTACTGTGTGCACACATCCGACGGTGTTAGAGTGTGTTGTGGACGGTGATGTGGACGGTGAGACAGGTGACATGGCACGGCTGCACACAAACATGGCCAGGTAGGACACAGAGGGGGGAGAGTGTGTGTGTGTATGTGTATGTATGTATGTATATGTGTGTGTGTGTGTGTGTGTGTGTGTGTGTGTGTGTCTAAACTCTCTTATACAGTACTGACTCAGTGTTCACTAACAGCTTCCTGTCTTTCTCTCACAATGTTCAGTTAGTTTCACAATGTTCCGTTAGGCTTGAGTTTTGCAAAAGTGTGTGTGTGTGTGTGTGTGTGAGAGAGATTAAGAGTGGGTGAGGGTGTGGGTGCAGTGTGTACTGAACTGATCTGAGAAGAGGATGTGAAAGCAGTCATTGGTAAAGTTAAAGTGTTTCAGTCTGTGTCAGAAGTTTGATCAGGATCTCAGTCATAGTGACTGAAAAATAACCGACAAAAACGAAATAAAAACCGGATGAAGGTGTTACACGTTTCTCTGAAACGGACCGAAATCCAATCTATTGTATCGTCAGTTACCCAAATCTCTCCAACCCTCAGTGGAGTGCATCAGTGTAACTGTAAGTGCTGTGTTCTGAAGATCACTGAACTAAAGTGTTTCAGTAAAACAACCTTTCTATCATCGCTCAGCGCTTCTTAAATACAACCAGTAACACTTTAGTTACGATTATTATTATTATTATTATTATTATTATTATTATTATTATTATTAAGGAAAAAGGCCTGTAAGAAAAACCTCTCACATCCAGACGGTTATTAAAGATGAATTTAGAACAAACTGCACAGACTGTGTTTATTCCTCATATTTGTTGTGTCAATATTAAAGCAGGCATTTAATCCGTCTGATCGTTAATCTGCCTTTTCATTTACTTCAGACACAACGCAAGAGATTTGAATAAACCAAACACAGTTTTTACTGACGCTTCAGCTTCCTGTGTCTGTCCTGTCATTACTGAAAATCTGAACAGAAAATCTGAACTTCAGTCGGAGTCGAAGTTTTAAGTCTGTTTAGTTTCCGTCTTTGTTGTTTTCTCATCCACAACATGTTTCAGTCACGCCCGTCGCTCTGTCAGGTTCAAATGAGTAAGAGGAAGTTAAAAAGAAACATGCAATCTTCTGTAGCTGATATACATGTTACAGCATGATGTTTGAACCACACTGATGTTTTTTTTTTTTTACAAAAACATTGTCACTTTATCTAATGATGATTGATAATGTTGGTAAGACCTGTTCAGGTGGTTTTAGGTATTTACCACCAGCATGAAGTGGCCATGTTAGAACAATGCCTTGAATCCCAGCAGACTGACAACACGAACTAGCAGCACGCCTCCCATTGAAGTGTGTAGTTTTTATCCGTTTATATTCACAATCAGCGCTGCTGAGTTCTGGACTCCGATTGGTCATCAGGTGTTGATTAATTCTCTTCAGCTCAGGTTTATATTAATGTACTTGTTCTGACGCTAATAAGTCTACATATCTACCTGGAGAAATGTGTGTGTGTATGAAGTGGTGAAGGCGTCTCCAGTGTCAGCGCTGTGGAACAGTCTGAGGTAACTCTGACATCTTCAGGACACTTTTCTGTGTTTTTTTTTTGTTTCTTATTAACTATAAGAGAGAGAATAAAGCAATGAGGGCTGCACTGAACTTCAGGCTACAGAGGATTTGTAGCTGTATTTATATCTGCTATAATGGAAAGAACAATATGAAGTAACTTTTACAGCATTAACTGTAAGTAAATTGTGAGCTGTGTGAAACATGACAGCACCATGAAGTCTCCTTAACTTATTTCTTCTTTTTAACTCTAATTGAGCTCAAGGTTTTAAGTTTTCAAAAATGTACCTGTTATCTCTGCTACGGTGAGAGGAAACAAAGTTAACCTTCCAAAGTGTTTTCTAAACCTTCGTTTAAAAGTGTGAAATGTCTGAAAGTACAGATGAAATGCATTGTTCTGTAATGAACTGAGAAAAACTGTCCTAACTGGTTAGTGGTTGTGGTAAGAGAGGAATGAAACACTTCAGGGTATGATAGAGGAACATTAATCACACACACAGTTACAGATCAACATGAATCAGAGACAGAACTAAGAACATCATCACTCAGTCAGTCAATCAGACTTCAGTCAATCAGACTTCAGTCAATCAGACTTCAGTCAGTCAGACTTCAGTCAGTCAGCCAGTGAGACTTCTGCCAATCAGTCAGTCAGTCAGTCAGTGAGTCAGTCAGTCAGTCAGTCAGTCAGTGAGTCAGTCAGTCAGTCAGTCAGCCAGTCAGACTTCAGTCAGTGAGACTTTGGTCAGTCAGTCAGTCAGTGAGTCAGTCAGTCAGTCAGCCAGTCAGACTTCAGTCAGTGAGACTTCTGTCAGTCAGTCAGTCAGTCAGTCAGTCAGTCAGTCAGCCAGTCAGACTTCACTCAGTGAGATTTCTGTCAGTCAGTCAGTCAGTCAGTCAGTCTGTGAGTCAGTCAGTCAGTCAGTCAGCCAGTCAGACTTCAGTCAGTCAGCCAGTCAGACTTCACTCAGTGAGATTTCTGTCAGTCAGTCAGTCAGTGAGTCAGTCAGTCAGTCAGCCAGTCAGACTTCAGTCAGTGAGACTTTCTGTCAGTCAGTCAGTCAGTCAGTCAGTGAGTCAGTCAGTCAGCCAGTCAGACTTCAGTCAGTGAGACTTTCTGTCAGTCAGTCAGTCAGTCAGTCAGTGAGTCAGTCAGTCAGCCAGTCAGACTTCAGTCAGTGAGACTTCTGTCAGTCAGTCAGTCAGTCAGTCAGTCAGCCAGTCAGACTTCAGTCAGTGAGACTTCTGTCAGTCAGTCAGTCAGTCAGTGAGTCAGTCAGTCAGTCAGTCAGTCAGCCAGTCAGACTTCACTCAGTGAGATTTCTGTCAGTCAGTCAGTCAGTCAGTCTGTGAGTCAGTCAGTCAGTCAGTGAGTCAGTCAGTCAGTCAGTCAGTCAGCCAGTCAGACTTCACTCAGTGAGATTTCTGTCAGTCAGTCAGTCAGTCAGTCTGTGAGTCAGTCAGTCAGTCAGTCAGCCAGTCAGACTTCAGTCAGTCAGCCAGTCAGACTTCACTCAGTGAGATTTCTGTCAGTCAGTCAGTCAGTGAGTCAGTCAGTCAGTCAGCCAGTCAGACTTCAGTCAGTGAGACTTTCTGTCAGTCAGTCAGTCAGTCAGTCAGTGAGTCAGTCAGTCAGTCAGTCAGACTTCAGTCAGTCAGTCAGCCAGTCAGACTTCAGTCAGTGAGACTTCTGTCAGTCAGTCAGTCAGTCAGTCAGTCAGTCAGCCAGTCAGACTTCAGTCATTGAGACTTCTGTCAGTCAGTCAGTCAGTCAGTCAGCCAGTCAGACTTCAGTCAGTGAGACTTCTGTCAGTCAGTCAGTCAGTCAGTGAGTCAGTCAGTCAGCCAGTCAGACTTCAGTCAGTCAGTCAGTCAGTCAGACTTCAGTCAGTGAGACTTCTGTCAGTCAGTCAGCCAGTCAGTCAGTCAGTCAGTCAGACTTCAGTCAGTCAGTCAGTCAGTCAGCCAGTCAGACTTCAGTCAGTGAGACTTCTGTCAGTCAGTCAGTCAGTGAGTCAGTCAGTCAGTCAGTCAGCCAGTCAGACTTCAGTCAGTGAGACTTCTGTCAGTCAGTCAGTCAGTCAGTGAGTCAGTCAGTGAGTCAGTCAGTGAGTCAGTCAGTGAGTCAGTCAGTGAGTCAGTCAGTCAGTCAGTGTTGTTATTGTATTTTCATAGTAAGATACGATTCAGGATGTGTTCAAGATTCTAGTATTCTCTTGTTTGATTTGACTCCAGAGGATTTGTAGCTGTGTTTATTATAATGGAAAGAACAACAGGAAGTAACTTTTACAGCATTAACTGAAAGTAAATTGTGAGCTGTGTGAAACATGATAGCACCATGAAGTCTCCTGAACTTATCTCTTCTTTTTAACTCTATTTGAGCTCAAGGTTTTAAGTTTTCAAAAACGTATCTGTTATCCGTACGGTTAGAGGAAACAAAGTTAACCTTCCTTTAAAAGTGTGAAATGTCTGAAAGTACAGATGAAATGCATTGTTCTGTAATGAACTGAGAAAAACTGTCCTTACTGGTTAGTGGTTGTGGTAAGAGAGGAATGAAACACTTCAGGGTATGATAGAGGAACATTAATCACACACACAGTTACAGATCAACATGAATCAGAGACAGAACTAAGAACATCATCACTCAGTCAGTCAATCAGACTTCAGTCAATCAGACTTCAGTCAATCAGACTTCAGTCAATCAGACTTCAGTCAGTCAGACTTCAGTCAGTCAGTAAGTGAGACTTCAGTCAGTCAGTCAGATTTCAGTCAGTCAGTCTAACAGCTGGAAGTCTCACTTAAAGATTACATGAATCACAAAAGTGCAAAAAAAGTGCAGGATATTCAAACGACAAACATGCAAATATGAAGAGACCATCTGAGAGGAAGAGGGAGATGGAGAAAGATAAAATCTGTTTAAAGCTGTTTAACTGATTACAGAACAGGGAATAAGTTAAAGGTGTTGAATGTAGTGTTGGATCTCTTGCTTTGTTGATATTTTTAAAGTGTGTATGATGTTATTGTTTTTTCATAGTAAGATACGATTCAGGATGTGTTCAAGATTATTCTAGTATTCTCTTGTTTGATTTGACCCCAGAGGAACATTTTTCTGCTAAATGGTTTCTCTTTGATATCAGTTTTTTTTAAAAAGGTTATTTAATTCATTCCATTAGCATAAGTGAAGATAAGCAGTTGTCTACAGCAGCCTTTAAAAATGATTTCAGGTCAGTTAGGAGAGAGTTTATACAGTGATTCAGCAATCATTTTTGTCCAGTACTGTTCTGGAGATTGTTTGTGTTAAACAATGTGAACAAACACAGGAGTGATCAGGTCTTAGTGGAGATTTCTAATGAAAATGATCCGAAATCCGAAAATGTCACTTTACACTGTTTACAGGTCACAGTGTGTGGATCCAGTCAGTAATAAAACATAAACACCAGTGATGGATGCAGTCAGGACTGAAAACTGAACTTCAGTTCCTCACAGAGATTTAAATGTTTTACTGGTGTGAATACACAGATAGTCATAGCACTAATACTGCACAGTAAAGAAGATAAAAGATGCTAACAGTATATAAAGAACACCACTAGCATTTAGCTCATGTGGTAATAATGACTAATGACTATAATGTCATTAGACTATAAAGTCACTATAATGACTAAAATAATGACTGTGAATGAAACCTTCATGTAGGTGACTGTGAGCGCTAGCTTCCATCAACAAAATAAAAGAAACAAGCTGGGTTTGATTAGCACAATTCTAACTATGCTTGAGTAGATGACTAGCGTAGCTAAGATTAATTAGCACTTTTAGAATGTTATTAAATTCTTTGTACTGTTGTAATGTGCATAAAGAAAGAGAAAGACAAGAGGAGACATTTTTTATTTGTTCACAGACATTTCATTGTACAGTGTTTGACAACACACCCCTGCCCTTTACATTCTTAGGCATGAGGGTGTGTGTGTGTGTATATGTGTGTGTGTGTGTGTGTGTGTGTGAGGTGAGAGAGAGAGAGGCTCTTGTATGTACAGACATTTGAGAATTTGCAGTGGGTAGGACCTGAAGAAGAAAAGCGTCATTATAGAAAATGCCTACACACACACACACACACACACACACACACACACACACACACACACACACACACACACACATACACACACACCACAGCTTGTCAAGTTACTGTGTTATTTAGCTCAGTGTGTAATTAAATAAACACAAAATATTTAGAAGGCCTGTATGGAAGTGACCCTGGGAAATGCCCAGATCAACCCATCACTCACTGAGGAGGGATCATGTAGATCTCATCATGGGCATCTCTGAATGTGGAAGACGGTAGATAGTGCTATATATTTGGTAGGGGAATGACAGAGGAGACCCAGTGGGTGAAAATTGGCCATAATCAAGTTATCAGATGCAAAGAAATGTTATATAATCATGGCTATAAAACACAGAGGCTTCCTGTTTCCTTCCCTGGTCATGAAATAAACTGAGGTGTCATAATGGGTAAATAGGATCAGTGGCTAAACAGTGTTACTGTGGTAATGTCAGTATGCAGTGGTGTGAGATGAGTGCAGTGGTGTGAGATGAGTGCAGCAGTGTGAGACAGTGTCATACTGCAGGGCAAAGCTTCATTAGATTATGGGTCTGAGTGAGAGCTCAGTGTCCATTAACCAGCATGAGCAGGAAGAAATACTGAAAATTTTGTAAAACTCTGATCAGGAGGTGTGTGTGATGTGTGGTTTGGATTTTTGGTGTTTTTCTTTGTAGTTTACACATCTCTCTCTCTCTCTCTCTCTCTCTCTCTCTCTCTCTCTCTCTCTCTCTCTCTCTCTCAGGATGAAAGTGAGAAGGAACTTATTGCTCTGCACTGCCGGAGTATGTTTGCTGTCTCTGATATACTGCTTTAAAATTCTCCATCAGGAAGCTCTGCTACAGAGACTGTACTCTTACAGCTCTCAGCTGTCAGGATTCAAAGATTTCCTCTGGGAAGACAAACTGTCCACGTCAATTGTCTACGACACGGCTAAGCAGAAGGCAATTAGGCTGCAAACAAGTCAGAGGACGGTAAAAAACATACAAAATCTCTCAGAAATCTCTCAGGAATACAGGAATGAAACAATAATTTTATAGTTGCTGGCCAGATACCATCAAGGCTATCAGTTTTATATCTTTAGAATGCAACATTCATAGCATAAACATATTGTATGTCACATATTTGGACCTTAAAAAGTACACCACAAGCACCTTACCCGGAAAAAAACTAATTACTAAAGGAATTAAAATAAGATTGGTTTATTTTTGACATTGTATGAAGTGCTCTTATCCTCCTAAACATATTCTAATTGCAAACCATTCTGATAGGAAGAATGTTCTGAAGGACAACAGAAGAATGGTGGTAGCTTGGTATTACCATGATTTTTATCAATAAAATTATTTAAATATGTTGATCTCTTGTTTATCCTTGCAGAACCCAGCAAATGAAGATTTGCTCCTGCTGAATTCCTCAGGCCTTCATAAACAATCGTACATTCTGCAGGATGAGCCTGCATCGTATTTCATCCTCACTGAGAGAGGAGCTCTGTGCTTTACTGAAGGAACAGAAATGGGATCAAAAACACCAGAAGATGCCATGGTTGATGAACCTCAAAGTGTGCTTCGGAAGCAACGTGTAAAAAATGAAAGCATTCATGAAGGTCAGCCGGTCATAATGTTAAGGCAGGCATCAAATTGTGTTTGCCACCAAGGTTGGCATGGCCCTAACTGTGGCATTCCTACAGTGGTGCAACACTCAAATCTTCCGACCAAATCACATCTGAAGCCCAGGAAGGTTCCACGACGAATCATAAACGCCATCAACATCAATCATGAGTTTGATATGCTGCATGCAAGATTTCATGAACTAGCAGATGCTGTGGATCTCTTTCTGGTGTGTGAGTCGAATTACACTGCATATGGTGAGGCCAAGCCCTTGATGTTCCTTCGACTTCTCCTCAACGGAACGTTTGATTATGTGAAGAACAAAATCGTCTACATCTTCCTGGACCATTTCCCCAAAGGCGGCCAAGTGGACGGCTGGATTGCAGATGATTACCTGCGCACTTACCTGACCAAAAACGGATTGCTAAGGATTCAGGGTCTGAGACCCGATGATGTGTTCCTTATAGATGATGCAGATGAGATTCCGCTTCGGGAAGGAATCCTTTTCCTCAAATTGTATGATGGTTGGACAGAACCATTTGGGATTCACATGCGGAAGTCATTGTATGGATTTTACTGGAGGCAGCCAGGAACATTGGACATTTTATCTGGATGCACCATTGGCATGCTTCTTGCCGTCTATAAAGGGGACGGAATCCTGCTACGACGTCGGGCTTATTACACCATGTCAGATTTCCGGGAGTACGAAAAGAAGTCAGGACAAGTTTTAATGCCGTGGTCCATCGGAAGCCCGATTCACTACGCAGGATGGCATTGCTCATGGTGTTTCACACCAAAAGGAATTTATTATAAACTGATTTCTGCACAAAATGGAGATTTTCCCCGCTGGGGGGACTATGAGGAGAAACGGAAACTGAGTTACATCAGGGAGTTAATAAGAACCGGTGGATGGTTTGATGGGTCAGAATCAAACTATCCTCCAACAGACCCTAAAGAGCACATGTTTGCACCCAAATATCTGCTGGATAATTATAAGAAGTATATCTTTTTGCTGGAGAATCCATATGCTAAAGGGTAAAAAGCACGATTTACTTCCTAAATGAAGGCTGGACTACACAAAATGCTACTTAATTTCAGGAGTTTAACTTATGTAAAGTCACTTCCAAAATCCAGCAGTTGAAAAGTCATGATTTTTCTGATAGTTATATATATACACATAGTTCTTCCTCTATTAAAAAAACATTACACACAGGAAGGGAGGAAAGACTGATTCTCATATTAGGAGATACCAAAGTCAGACCAGCTGTGTGAGGCTTTATGTGATATATTAACTTATTCCAAACGAGTGGCTAGTTTACCGTTAATTAAGCAAGCAATACAATATATTTAATCAGGAGAGTGCCAAGTGACATTTAACCAAACAAATGTCTAGCTTACTTTTAACCAGGTGAGTCACTAATTTCTTTAAAACTAAGCAAGTGGCTAGTTTACCTTTAATCAAGTGAGAAGCTACTTTTAAGCAGAAGCGTGCCTAGTGGCCTTAAACAAAACAAGTGTCTAATTTATTCATAACCAGGTAAGTCTCTAATTTCTTTAACCAGGTGAGCGGCTAGTTATCATTCATCAGGTAACTAGTAGCCTTTACCCAGGTGAGTTTCTACTTTCCTTCAGTCAGGTGATTGTCTTTGTCCAGGTAATTAGCTAGTTGCCTTTATCCCAAATGGTTGGTGGCCTTTACCCAATGGCGAATGGCGTGATGCCAGGCAGGTCAGCAAGTCACTTCCTCCTAACCCTTCTCCAAACAAAAGCTGCTGCAGTGCGAGAAAACACTGGAGCCTCTTTCTCCAAGAGCAGCAGCAGAAATCTGAGACTTTCTCCAGGTTTTATCTCTGGTACAGTCGTCTCACTGGAAAATGTCATTGGAACAACCTTCATTAGGGACATTCGGTCCTTTCCTCACAGGTATTTTGTTTCTGTCTGGTTTTTATCAATAGAAATAAACAAACCCTGTAAAGCACATAGTCAGAAAAACAAGGAGGAATCATGAGGATGAACTCCAATACACTCACAATAACCAGAGGGTGTGTGTGTGTGTGTGTGTGTTCAGAAGAATCTTCAGTGAAAAGTCCCTCAAAATAGAAACAACTCTATCTTTTATTTTTCGTTTAGTGTTCAGCTGCAGATCATCTGTTTGTAGTCAGACACAGGACAGAGCAGTTGAAAACTATAGACTAAAGAATGAACTCTTGAGCCCTGACCTTACACATAATCAGAGGCATTTTATACAGCTCACAGTGATGACGCGTGCGATTGAAGGTGTAATTAAGGCTAATAGTAGTGTCTTCGCTCTTCGTTGACGCAGCCTTGATTATTTAACCTTTGCTCTAAACATGCCCAGAATGCTAGCCTCTAGTTGTTAGTCACCCCCTTGTTTCTATTTCACTGCTGTTTGAGCCTAGACTAGCAACTAGTGAGTGTATGGAGCTCAAACTACATCACCTCTGAACCCTAACTGCTCAAGACATTTTCATCTTTAACATGAAAATGTTGTAATAAATCATCACGAGGGACCAAGGTGAATGCTAATGAACGCTAATGTTTATCTTTGGGATACTTTAATAAAGAACAGTGAGAGGACAGCTAAAAAATCCTACTTTTAATAATAGAATAAACCGCTCATTATCTATGCTAGCTCAATAACGGGTCAGTTCAGGTTTATTCCACATGGTTATTTTGAGCGTCGGTGAGTCGATGCTGGATTTGTAAAGAAAAATGAAAGCTTAGCTGAGAATGTAAATGTATTGATTTATTTTTTATTTATGTTCTGATAACAGTAACGAAGATGTTTTTTTGGATTATTTGTAAATTTAAACTGGATAAATTGATAAAATGTATGACGTGCCATTTGTTAATAAATCGTTGACAAACGTCTGTGGTGTAAGATGAATAACACACTTAGAAAGGTGATGTTTAGGGAAAATAATCAACTCTTCTAGGCTATGTGAGGATCATGTTCACCTCCAGTCCAGACTCACTGCCTTCAGAAGCTTTTATTATAAACCTTTTCAATTCTAATATTAACAACATACACAAGCATTCAAATAAACAAAAACACATAAGATACAAAGCTTCCACTCATCTCATTTTCTACCGCTTATCCGAACTACCTCGGGTCACGGGGAGCCTCAGGCGTCATCGGGCATCAAGGCAGGATACACCCTGGACGGAGTGCCAACCCACCGCAGGGCACACACACACACACACACTCTCATTCACTCACGCAATCACACACTACGGACAATTTTCCAGAGATGCCAATCAACCTACCATGCATGTCTTTGGACCGGGGGAGGAAACCGGAGTACCTGGAGGAAACCCCCGAGGCACGGGGAGAACATGCAAACTCCACACACACAAGGTGGATGCGGGAATCGAACCCCGACCCTGGAGGTGTGAGGCGAACGTGCTAACCACTAAGCCACCATGCCCCCACAAAGCTTCCATTTGGAGTTAAATTATTTATTACAATATGTAAGCACTTTGATTTAGCACCATGAGGAAAATAAGTTTAAGACCAAACCCGCACAGGATGTTGAAAGAGTGAGCTTCAGTGAGCGAAACTGCTTTATGCATAAAACTGCATTTTATGTGTGTTTGCAACTTCCTCAAGCATGTTTATGATGAAACACTGCACTGAACCCTGAATACACAGAGTCTTAGATCAAATTCATTACAGTTTAGAGATAAAATGAAATAAAAATATAACACAGTTTGTTGTACTGTGTTAAGTTGTGACTTTCCCACTTTCAGCTCGAGAACAAAAATAATGAAACCCACACATCCTGTGTAACTGTTTATCATCACACACACACACGTACGTGCACAAAAAAACACACACACTCAGGACTTTAAAGAAAAATATATTTTGTGTGTATTTGCATGCGTTTGCTTGTGTTTGTATGTTTTTTATGAGTATGTGTGTTTGCATATGTGTGTGTGTGTGTTTGCATGTGTTTGTGTGTTTTTTTATGTTTGTATGTATGTGTGTATATGTGTTTGTGTGTTTTTTTTTGTCTGTGGGTCAGTTACGGTATATTTATGGTTGTCTTCTAATATCGTATCGTTTCTATAGTAACAGCTCCTTTACAGGACAGATTATCTATTGACAGAATGTTATTTATGTTTTCTGTCAGAAGACGTTAACGTAACATTTATAGAAGGAGCCTACAGTGTCAGAGGTGAAGCTGTAGCTTTTCTTGAAAGAGGAGTTCATGCTTCTGCTTGTATCTGATGCTGCACATTTTTTAGCTTTAAGAGAGAAAATAAAGGGGTGAGGAAACGACAGTTACAGTAGTGATAACAGGAAGTAAGTTACTAGTCCAAGGCGAAGTCATGTTTCTCTTAGGCCTTGTTGGATGATGTGATGTAGCCGCTGAAAGTGATGTAGATGTCCAATTCATCACTGTAGATGTCCAGATCATCACTGTAGATGGCGTTCTCACGCTTGTGCAGACGCACCCACAATTGGTCATGGAGCCGCAGGTGCAGCAGGATGCTCTGGCTCTGCATGATAGAGCGCTCCTCGGGCTAAGTGTACACCAGAGTGCGCTCCTTGAAGGTCTCCTTGAAGTTCCACATGTGCACATGTACATTGAAGCAGTACATGCCGGGAACGCTGCAGCGGAACTTGGTGGAGAACATGTCAAAATGGCCAGGTGAGTTGACGAAGACTGTGTCATAGAGAATCACCTGGTACGAGTCTATGCTGGGGAGGGCTTTGCGTCGACGCACTGAGAACGCAGACTGCTTCGACTTGCATGGAGTACCAGGTGCTCCCACTTGACCTTTAGAGCCTTTGGAGCCTTCAGGACCTGGTGCTCCGTAGGAGCTTCTACCTCAGGCTTTCCTGGTGTTCCCTTTTCACCCTATTGCCCTTTATCACATGAGGAGGGAGGAGCATACTGAGACTGAGTTAAATTCAGGTGTAGCTCTGCACATGCTGCCTGCTTATTGAATTCCAGTTTTTCTGCATTTTTGATAGACATCAGCAAACCTGTTGGTTAGATTTGCAGGTATGGATTTGCCTCTAATTACCGTTCAGACTGCATTCTGAGACGATTACAAGTATTTGTCTTGCAGGTGAGTTACAAAGACACACATTCAATCCTAGGGGCAGTTTAATGTAGCCAGTCCACTTACTGGCATGTTCTGGGAGGAAACAAAATTATCTGGAGGAAACTGAGACAAACTCTGATAAAATCTATTTCCTGTTACACTGGATTTCCTGTCTGCTGCTGGAATGGGATGGACTTATGAGTAATTTTCAGTATAAAGAATCGACTAATGTGTTGTCTGTGAGTCTGATCTAAAGTGAGTCTGGACTTTCAGTGTGTTTCAGTGTGTTTTAGTCGTGTCTTTTTCCCTCTGTTGAGAATCTCACACTGAATTTTAGTGTTGAAGAGAAATCTGAGCTGCTTTTTAGATGAACAAACACTCGGAGCATCTCAGAGAGCAGAAATGGGTTTGATATCAACTTTACTCTGAAGATACAAACATCTGTGTAAAATGTGCAATGGTGTGCCGTGGGGTTTCAATCAGGGCCTTCAGTAAGCATGTGATCAGTGTTGTATAAAGTACTAGAAAGCAATACTTGAGTAAAAGTACAAGTATCGTACTAGAAAAAGACTTTGGTAGAAGTGAAAGTTACCTTTTAGAATATTACTCAAGTAAAAGTCTTAAAGTATCTGATATTTACTGTACTTAAGTATCAAAAGTCATTTTCTGATATTTAATGTACTTAAGTATTTGAAGTAAAAGTAAAAAGTACAATTTCAGTGATTTTCAGTAGGCATAAGAGGCACTTCATCCGGTAGGAAGAATCTTTCAATGTACAGAAACATTTCCTGCAAATGGGGTGGCCAGGGGGTAACTTTAGGGGTCCACAGACTTATGACACAAATTACCCTAACAAGGATCATGGATGAATCCCATAATTGCTCATTAGAGGTAGAATATATCTCTCATAATCTATTTTATAATATATTATGTTATAATTTTATCTTGTGTATGTCACACATAAATCAACACCTAATTACATTTTTATGTAAAGCCTAAACTGATTAAACCATCTATAACAAGCTAAAATTAAATTCTGAACTGGACATGTGACTGACTGACTAACTGACTGCCTGGTGGTTTCTCAAACCTGTTGGTGGTTCTTGTGACGTCTGACTACTAGCATCAGGCAGGAAGCTGCTCTGGGGTACTGTGGTGATGTGGGGGCTGGGGGCGGGGCTGGGGGCTGGGGTCTGTTTGTACCTGATCTGTATGTGTTTGCTTCTTTAAAAAGAAGTCTGATATCTCTGTCTTTCTTTTCATTTTTTTATTGACCCTATGTAAAATATGACACATGGATATAATACATTTAAGCATCAAATACAGATGTTTTTTTAATTAAAACTCAACTTTAACTACAAATCCCACTATAATAATAATTGCTCTTTAAAATCAACTGTCAGCATAAATGACTACTTTAATCACCTTTATGATAGCTAACAGGCTGTCTGCAGTAATCTTTTGAGTAACGTTACCAGATACATAGTTTAATAACAACATTAAACACTGACAGCTGTAAAACTAGTTACCTCATATTAGCTAAACAGTTAAAGACTTACACACAGACACTGCACTGTATACTAGTGTGTATAACTAACACAAATGTCAACCTAATGTATATTATGGCTAAACTGGGGAACGAACAGATCTCTCTTGTCTGATTAATCTGTTAATAGCGTCTAACATCAATTTATATAGCGACTTAACTTTCAAAATATTTTTCTGGAAAACTAAATCCTGATGTTTAATCTCAAAACCTACCAAAATCTGATGTTACAGTTTTCTTCTCTAGCTCTCAACTCTGTCATTGATTGATGGATTTGAAATCCGCGACCAAACGTCAAACGAACCAGCACCATCGATCGGCACCAAACTTCCAATGCTATCAAATAAAAATTCGGGGTGGCACCTGGTGTGGCCAATCAGATGTCAGGGGTGTTCAGGGTCACCCCGGACACCCCTCTGGCTCCACCACTGCTCCTTTGTCAAAATTACACTGAAATAGAGCGTGCGGAGCGTAATGCAGTCTAGGAGCAGTGACTCACCAAACCTCCCTTATTGCAGTCACACACATTTCTTCTGAATTTATTTTGTCGTAATGAGTAACGAAGATGCTTAGTGGAAATATAGCGGAGTAAAAGTAGACATGTTATCTAGGAAATGTAGTGGAGTAAAAGTGAAAGTTGACATAAATTTAAATAGCGAAGTAAAGTACAGATACGTGACATTTCTACCTAAGTACAGTAACGAAGTATTTGTACTCCGTTACATTACAACACTGGTGTGAACCACATACATACTCATCTGTTACAGCTAACGCAGCCATATGCAAATAATGCGCATATTCGGCTACACATACAGGCACTCAGCAACATGACAGCTGATCAACAATTAGCCTAAAACAGTATGCTAGGTAAGAGTGGGTTGAATTCAGACTAAATTTCTCTGCATGTGTAGCAAGGTATCAATTGCCCGTTGCTCGGCTTGTAGCTGTGTGGGACCGGGAGTCCCGGTGTATTTTCCCCGTATAAGTATTTTATTATGTTTTTAGCATGTGATAGTTTGAAACTCAGGATCATTGTGGATTTCGTTGGTTTTGCTTGTTAAGAACGTGGGTGGTTGATGTTCGGGACCACTGTGCGGTTTGATTGGTTGGTTTCGTCTCGTTAAGGTTGTCAGATGATGGTGACTAGTCACTGTTCTCTTTTGGGTTTTCTTTTTTGTAAAACTGACTGCTCCCTGGTGTGAATGTATGTTAATTCCCTAGATAGTTGGTGTTTTGTTCCTTTTTTTTAATGATTAGGTCTGTGTAATTTGGTTTCATGGTTGGCTAAGGGATTTTTTTTATTTCTTTTTTTCCATTTTTTCTTTTTCTTTTAAAAACACATTGATCTTCTGGGTTTTTTCTGTACCCTTTGGTTCTGGGAATCTGAGACAGGGATTAGTAGAGCCCCAACAGGTTTTGTGTGTTTAATGGTGTGATGTGTTGGTTTTGAGGGTGTATTATTAATGAGATTAGGATGCTCATACAGTTTGCAGTGAAGCCACTCTTCCCTGTAGGAAGCTCCATTATCTTTTTGTCTGATTGATTATACCATTTGAAGGAGGCTGCCTTGTTTCTGGTCAGGGTGAATGACCCAAATTATTTTAATGCTTTGTTAAAGTTTAATGTTTTTTCTATTATCATATGCTTACTGTAGTGAATTTTCTTTGTATGCACCCAAGTTCCCTGGGTGTGCAGGGTGTTACACATGTATCAATAAATGATACAATACTTGTCAAATAGTAAAGCACTCACCCGTCACATGTAAATAAAATCCTGTCTTTTTTGACAAAGCGTTCAATAACGTCATTGTGCAGTTGTCCTTTTTGCTTCAGCTGATTGAACAATTCTTTCTCAATGGAGAGAGATGCCAAAGAAGACAGCATTGATTGTCCAGTTGTGCTCTTTGTGTAGGTTTTAATCCGTTTGAGAGCTGAAAACTAGCGTTCCACAGAGTCTGTAGACACTGGTATTGTTAGGATCAGGCATGTGAGTGTGTAAAGTCATACTGTCTGCAAGGCCTGTCGTCCTCAGAAAATTCACGAGATCGCTTATACTGTACTTTTACCGCAAAAGTTTGACCTATGTGTTTGCTATACGTGACCAATAGCATGTGAACCATAAGCTATAAATTCCTAATTTTGATAATTAAACTGAGAATGACTACGCCACCCCCACTTTAACAACTTAGTGGGAGAAAATAAGACAACCCGCACAAGCAATTCAAATGAAGGAATTAGAAGCCAGAGTACAAAGGAGTTTACAATTTATTCAACAGTGATGGTAAAATACAAGCTCCACATATACAAAGACTGTCAACAGCTTCCCCTACTGGTTCAGATTTAAACACCCACTGGGCATAAAGGAATGAGTTCTAGCATTAATAAAAAAAAAAACAAACAATAAAAATCACATCAAAATTAAACCTGTTTGAAAAATTTCAAATCCAAAGAATAAACAAATAAGAAAACACCCAATACACAAGAACTCAATTCCTACACAAACCCACGGCGCAAACCCAAGTAGAGGGAGATTTTATGTCCAGATCAAACTTATTAAAACAGGAGCGTATAAGTCCCCGTTGTATTTTATCGTGTATAATGGTGTAAAGAAATACAAAAAAAATGGAAAAGAAAATAAATGAAAAATACAAGAGGAAAGAAACAATGGTTGCCTAGTCAACAGCCAAAAGTACTCCTATAAATAAAAACACCTTTAATACATTTCAATTAAAACAAAGCATCAAATATACAAGGTATAAGACATGGGCATTTCACAAATCCAAATTACATACCTCCTTTTAAAACAGCCAGATTAACCTGGCTGCCTCATTTGAAGAGAAGCTTTTCCCCTTTGTCCAATATGAATAAAACTACAAAAAACAAATTAATAAAACTACAATAAACATTTTAACATTACCATCTCTCCATATTACACAATAAAACCCCAAACTTCCATGAAAATAAAAGCAGGATTGTTACCTGACTGATCATATCAGGTGCTCTTGAACAATTGATTTATTTGTTACACATCCTGTTCTGGAAAGCTGTGCGTCTGCATTTATGAACTGTGGCAACACAAACAACTATTAATTTAAGCAATATCCCACAATTATACGTTTCAACTCTTAAAACAACACTGCAACATCTTTACCTGATAAATGACACTCCTTAAGAATGCCCAGCAGTCACTAAAGTCACTAAATCCTCCAAATTGAAGAGGCAGAATATCCACAGCAACCCTTAGAGCACACGCATACCAGAGGAAACGGAATGAAACGATAGTTTTTTAACAAGATCGTGTAACGGACTAGTCGCAGCAGTCCTTCCAACGCGCGCACACATACCAGAGGGAACGAGATCAAACGATAGTTTCTCAGAGTCGCGAGACTTTAAACACCTGTGTAATTATCCTACCTACCCTCTTTGTGTAGGTTTTAATCCATTTGAGAGCTGAAAACTAGCGTTCCACAGAGTCTGTAGACACTGGTATTGTTAGGATCAGGCATGTGAGTGTGTAAAGTCATACTGTCTGCAAGGCCTGTCGTCCTCAGAAAATTCAGGAGATCGCTTATACTTTTACTGTGAAAGTTTGACATGCTATACATGACTTTGAGCTCAGCTTTGAGCCTGCACAGGTCAAACTGCACCAAAAGTTTTTAAATGCACGACTGACATTATATGGCGCTCGGGGCCTTGGTGTTTAAGAGCTGCCTTCGTGAAGCTGTTCAGACTGTCAAAGCCACAATCATTCCATGTCCCTTTACTCGTATTAAAAAGTAAACACAGCCAACAAAATAACTTGTTGTGCTGGGTGCTAGCTGTTAGCCACTCATAGCGTTCATAATTGCAATCTTTAAAATGGCGCACAAAACATTTGCCGGCCTTTGTTAGTGAATCCGGTTTGGGTGTAGTTCTTCCTTTCTCAACTATTTCTCTTTTGTCTGCAAAAGTGCACCTTGAAAAAGGCGTTTTCAGTAGATCGGCAACAAGATCGGTTTATCTGCAACAGCGGATGTCATTTTCTTTGAAATTCACGAAACTGAATTTCACGTTTATACGTTGGAAATTTACGACAGATGTTAGGGGTAGCGCTGGGCATGTTGCTAGACCCAAAGGACGTGTTGTTAAATGTCAAAATTTGATTGGTTGATTTTTCTGTCACTAATGCTTGTAACAGTAGTTCGGATAAGCGATAGAAAATGAATGAATGAATGAATAATGCTTGTAACAAATCAGATGTGTTGTCCTTCAACAAAAGCCTAGCAATATCTGTAGAGCTGGTCCCAGCTGTGTAAGCTGATATTTAAGTGACTTTTTGAGGGTACTCTAGTTCAACCTTAACAAAACTAATGAATTTTGCAATTTTGCGAACATTACACCAATGAAAATAAATAAATAACATACTAAAGAAAAACATTTAACACTTTAAAAAAATATATATTTTTATAGGGCCAGCAGAGACGGCCCTGCTGTTCCTGACGGCCCACCACTGACGTTTTTTTTTTTGCTTGAGACCAGTTAAAAACTTATAATACTTGTAGTTCAGATTACCTATGAAGATGGTCATGTTGATGTATGTGTGTATCTCAGGCATGGCTGGTGGAAGTGTTGTGAGGGCCTTGTCTGACAGAAAGTCATCATCACAACAGTGACGACACGGTGACTGGGGCACGGAGAGCACAAGGACAAGGAACGACACAATAACACACACCAACATGACTGGACCTACACAGACAACCCGTTATTTCACACAGTTAATGTGCTCCACTTCATGAAACTGAACATCAACTGTACTGTCAGAGTCTAAAGACCCAATCTATGGAGTATAGTTGAGTCCAGGGTCCTAGAGAATCCACTGCCTTCCCTGTCTAACCCACTGCTCCATCTCATCAGTTTATTAACAGACTTTTCTGAGCTATAGTGGGTGATAGAGTAGGGAAAATTCTAACCTGTACTGGGCAGGAAGTGGTTGCTCAAAGTGGTTAGGAGTTCAAATCCCAGTGCCACCATGTAAGTTGCTGTGGATTAGAACATTTGCCAAATGCCATAAATGTAAATATTCCAGAGGTTCTTCAGGTCCAGGGTTGGAAAGCTAAGTCAGTTCTAAAGTGTTTAAGTATCCTAAAATGTATGTTTACTGTCATCATTTGGCTGGTGCGTTTGGTAAATGGCAGCTTGGTGGTACCTTCTGAAAGTAGTCAAAAGCCTAACCACTGAGCTACCACTTCCCAAGCTGGAGACTAAAGCAAGTCCAAAGTCCCAGTCCAGCGTGCCAAGCTGTATGGTATTCTAACAAAATCTGTACCACAAGGCTGTAGAGTCTGATTCAGGACTGAGACCCAAGATGTAGCAGAAGGGTTGAGTTCAATGTTCCAAGCTGCACAGTATTACCCGTTTTCCACCAAAAAGAACTGGGTGCTGGTTCAGAGCTAGCACTGGTGCTGGTTCAAAGTTGGTTCCACTGGAGAACCTTCTAAGAACCGGTTTGTCTTTCCACCGGCTAGAGAGCATCACAGAGCTGAGTCTGATGTTTGTGTTAGCGCAGCAGCGACAAACACAAACACATCAACAATGGCGGATGTTGCTTTACTGTTAATGCTCATGTCTTTGTGAACCTACATTAACACCCAAACGCGGCGAATCCAAAGTGTACGTGCAGCTCCATGTAATCTGTATAAAAGGAGGTTGTATTCGAGAAAGTACATAACGTTATTTTATCATTAACACAGAAAAAAGTTAGCCTTAGCATGTAGCTACTTACTATCATGTGTGCTGATAACTGATCATATTGCGGTAAAGTAAAAGTGTATTAAACATTAGTATATTTAAGGTACATTATCTAATGTGCTAACAGTAGCCCCGCCCACAGCCCAGCCCACAGCTCCTGACGCAAGCGGTTCTTAAGTCTAGACCAGCAACGTTTTGGTGCTACTTAAGAACCACTTTTCCTGGTTCAGAGCCGGTGCTTTGGCTGTCGAAAAAGAAAGAACTGGTTCTAAATTAGGCTCCGAACCAGCACTCAAACTGCCTCGGTGGAAAAGGGAAATATGAATCAGATCCGAAGTAATAAATTGACTGAACTGTCTAACTAGATACACAATGAAACAGAAACTGAGGGAACACACACACACACACACACACACCCCTCATCAAGTCTAGATTTATGCACATATAACCCAAGCACAAACTTAAACACGAACCAAAATAGGAGAAATTTCTACAAATATGAAAAAAGTGTTGACATGATTCTGAAGCCACACTAGAGGGCGATGTTGAACTGAAAGGCTACATGACGTGACACCTTTCATATGGCTCGTGACTTCACGTGTTTCTGCGTGCGCAGGTTTATATTTAACTTTATCTTTAAATAAATATAAATAAATCCAAACTGAAGGAATAAACAAAACTCCAACTTTTTTATAATGCACTTTCCATAAATTTAAGAGCGTTAAAGAATTTTACATTTTACATTTACAACTCAATTCATAATAATGCACATTATTAAAGAATAGTAAAAAAAAAATGAACAAAACAAACAACAAACAAACAGAATCTTAATTTTAAAGTGAAATGAAGACAGAAGCTTTCATATTCACTGCAACACAACTGGGCCTCACATGACATGTGGTAAATATATTTTCTAACACACACACACACACACACACACACACACACACACCACACAAACACATGCACAAACAGAAACTTTCTCTCTCTCTCACACACACACAAACACATGCACACACACTCACACATACACACACATACACACACACAAACACATGCACACACACACACACACACACAAACACACGCACACGCACACACACAAACACATGCACAAACACAAACTCTCTCTCTCTCTCTCACACACACACACACACACACACACACACACAGAGTGGAATTTGGCTCTGTGACACACATTTCTGGATTTGTCATTTCTAACTCTTCCTAAAATACTTGTGTATGAATCTTCTGTTAGTCGCTGTGGATAACAGATCTGACAAATGAAGTCCATTTCCCATCATCATCAACCTCACACACACTAATCACTCACCTCACACCTCACCTTCATCGTTGTTGTTGTTGTCATTGTTGTTGTTGTCATTGTTGTTGTCGTTGTTGTTGTTGTCATTGTTGTTATTGTCATTGTTGTTGTTGTCATTGTTGTTTTCTCCATGTGTGTTGCTTTGTATTTTGTGTTTAACTCACCTGCAGGATTATTACATCACTTTACCTTCTGTACTGTTACCACATGTAACACAGTGACAGTAAATTCTATCATATTCTTCTTTTTTTATTTATTTTTATTTTTTTCTAGTTGCATTTCTGCATTTTTGCAGCTGGGTTTCATTTCACTGTGTATGTGTGTTAAAGCAGAGACATCAGAAACAGTGTGTGTCCGAGTGTGAGGTGAAACTAAAGCAGAGGAGGAGAGTGAAAGTATTTGGTTATATGTTGTTTATAAGATGACAGAACAGGGTTTAAACTTTTAATATTGTTATTTAGTTGAATTTATTTGAGCGCATTTGTAGTGACCAAAGGACAAAAGGACATCTGTACAAACCAACACTATAAATAACTGTGTTATTAATAAATCATTATATTCCACAAGTTTGTCTTATGGCTGTACAGCTGTAATAAAGTCTATTACAGTTTTTGCCTATTGCTTACACACTTTTTGCAGAATTTGGCTCATTATGTCAAAACTCTACACACAAGCCAATCAGACATACAGTAGCATATGGAGATTAACAACTCACATCTATGCCAAAATGAAACACTGCATTCAAAACTTAACACTCCTTTCTAAAAATGAAATTCTTGTAACAAAACCATACACACAAGCACCATTTGAATTACTCTTTCATATCACCAGCAACACACTGATGCGCTTTATATAAAACACTGCAGTCTTTGTGTTTTTATTTATATTGTAATTTTCTTAGACTCAGTCTTTTGTAAAACTCAAAAGTAGATTTATTTAAAGATTGATTTGTTTAAATGTATTCAGTAATCAAACAAGAGTTTTTACAGAAAAAACATTCTTAATAAAATAAGGAAAAATAGAATCACAAGTCATGACAATTAGCAACAAAACAAAAGTAAAAAACAAAACAAATACTGGATACACTGCTATTGTGGGAAAAAAACACACTTGTTTTGTGTGTGTGCACGTGTATGTGTGTGGTGGGGGCCTGGGGGGGGTCAGGCGATGTCCTCGCGGGCTAGGCATCGGGGAAAATATCGTCTTGTGTGCTTAATCCACCCTTGGATGGATCCCACCTCAATGTCTCCACATGCCTCTTCCATTGCTTGCAGAAGAGGCATGCGGGCGTGTGGTTGCCAATCATAGACTTTCCGCCATGCTGAAAATAATTCCTCGATTGCATTTAGAAAGGGGCTTAAGGGGGCAGGTATAAAGGTGTAAAATTGTTATGGTTGGTGAACCAATCTTGGACCAGAGCAGCCTGGTGGAAACTAACATTATCCCAGATGACAATAAACCTGGGCTGCTGTGGTTTGTCCTGTACAACTGCATGTAGTGCATCTAGAAATACAATGATCGGTCCTGTATTGTAGGGACCTAGAGTGGCATGATGAGGACTCCTTGGACACTAATTGCATATTTCCCCCACGTTGTCCAGGGACATTTACAACAGCCCTTTGTCCAACTATGTTACGGCCTCGACGCCTGGTTTTGGCCAGATTAAAGCCTGCCTCGTCCACACAGATGAACTCATGTGGCTGTTCGGCGGCATCAAAATCCAAAACTGTCTGTAACAGAAAATATTGAATAGTGTTACTGAAAACACATACAGTAACTACAATGTCTACATTTTTACACAAGTAGGGGCTGGGTTGGGTTAGTATAGACAAAAACTACAAGATACAGACAGAGCAGGTGGCAGCATAAACCCTCATTCCCACATCACAATATATACAGTAGTATGTAAAGTAAAGTGACACATACCTGCACATAATCATGGCGCAGATCCTTGACCCTGACACTGTTCCTCTCAAATGGCACCCTGTACAGCTGCTTCATTCTGAAGTTATGTTTCTGTAGGATGCGACTTATTGTAGAAATGCTGACCCTGTTGATATTGTTGAATACCATTCTATCTGCAATTATGCGCTGTTCGCAACTCACGAAGTCGGATTGCGTTATTTTCTTGCACCATTTGAACGATGGCAAGCTCTTGTTCTTGAGTAAAGAGACGTTCCCTTCCACCTCGAGGAGGTAGCCCAACCATTCTGTAAAAAATGCCACCACAAGATGTCATTGGTTATGTTCTTTTTCAAATACTGTACTTTCAAACTGTACACAGTACTGTAACATCACAATGATACTCCTTTACATATACTTCACAGCACTACTCATTTTTGAATAGTACTTTACA
This sequence comes from Tachysurus vachellii, assembly GCF_030014155.1. Lineage (NCBI taxonomy): Eukaryota > Metazoa > Chordata > Actinopteri > Siluriformes > Bagridae > Tachysurus > Tachysurus vachellii. The sequence continues at coordinate 2,803,343 of NC_083462.1, read as the reverse complement.
GTAATACTGTAATATGATACAGAATCATGTGACACATACAGTAGGTACAGTCTGGAGCAGAAACTTGAAGATATACCTGTTCTCCAGTCGGAATGTTCTTATTATCGATGCTACTGTGTAGCGACTGAGGTTAGGGTGGACTCTTTGCCCAGCCTCCCTCATGGATAAGCCATGATTTATGACATGGTCCACCAGAGTAGCCCTGATGTCATCCGATACACGTCTCCGCACTGGTCCTCGTCTTTGTCCTCTTCCACGTCCGCGTCCACGTCCAACTCCTCTCTCTCTTTGTCCTCCTCTTACTCTTACTCGCATTGCCTCCATGCTTGCAAAGTTCTCAGAATGTCTTACCTGAGGCCTATTTGTAGTGCTAAGGCTCAGACCGATTGGTGTTCTGTTTTCTGTACAAGTGTTTTCAGGTGTGTATGTAAGTGCCTATAATTGCCAGATGAGTTTTGCATTTTGAACAGAGTGTTTTCCCAATGATAACAGGTGATTTCTTTTTTGAAAAATGTGTCTAATGTAAGAAAACGTGTGTAGTGTTTCGCAATAAGTGTGCTACAGAATTGCAAACAAAGTGAAAAGTTGTGTTTCAGCTATGGTAACACTGTGTTTAAGCATATGCTACAAGAAATTTAGGTATTGAGGCTTTGGTCTAAGCATTCGGATTTAGTGTGCAAGCAATGGGCAAAAACTGTAAACAAACTATATACTCTATTATTATTATTATTATTATTATTAGTAGTAGTAGTAGTATTATTATATGAAAACTACTTCTTATGGTATCTAAATCATATACACCACGTTTTAACTGTATATGCAGTCAAATGCAACAATTTGGTAACAAATGGTCATGCAGTTTTCTCTCTCTCTCTCTCTCTCTCTCTCTCTCTCTCTCTCTCTCTCTCTCTCTGCATCTCGTGGCAAATGGAACGGAAACTGCAGACACATATAAATGTCACACCGCACACAAATGTCGCACCTTGACCTGTAAACATACACAGGCACTCCTACACACACACACACACCCTCACTCATGCACTTGACCACAAGCCACTTTTTGTAAACACGGCTTACACACAGCGTTTATTTTTATATGAAGTGAGAATCATGACACACTCAACATGTGAAAACAGGATATTATACAAAAAAGTCAACAGAAAAGTCAAACATCACATCTGACCTTGCTCTTTCCAGCAGTAAATTACTGCATAGAAGATCATTTTTAACAGATAACATCAAATTCATGAAGAATTTTTTTGGTTATTATACAAGTTACACTATATTAACAAAAGTGTGTGACCCCTTGAGCATCACACCGATATCTGCTCCTTCTCCAGGATAGTGACATGGTGTGGAGGTGAAGGTTGGAGTGAAGAACTCGAGTGTCCTGCACTGAGCCCTGACTAGTCTAGGTTTCTATTCGGACCCTTTTTTTGATTGAACAATTTGTTCTACATGGAACTTTTAAGGGTTTTAATCTATACAGTGCATGCAGCTACCAGAAACAATACATTTCCATAAACATGAGAATACATTTACACAGTTTTATTAAAAAAAAAAAAAAGATAAAATGTAAATGATAAATGAAAAAGTGTCAAAATAAAAAAGAATATATTAATATATTTCTGTCAGTCTCTATAAATGTGAAGCTCAGCGTCAAGACTGTAAAAGGTGAACGCTTGTGTTTGTATCGTCCACATGTTCTGCTAGGTGTTGAGGAGAAACACCTGGAAACGACCGATAGTAACAAACCACTATACTATGTTACTATAGACTACAATACAAATAAAAAAAGCTTTAATATGTGCATAAAAACAGGTGAGTGGCAAAAGAAATACACTTCATATGTTAACACTTTAAAGTAAAGGCAGCACACTGAATCACTCACTAAACACCACGTACATCTTTAAACTTCAACCCTGAGATGATCAGAAGATCGGTGTGTGTGTGTGCGTGTGAGTGGGTGTGCATGTGCGTGGGTGCGTGTGTGTGCATGTGCGTGGGTGTGTGTGTGTGTCTGTGTGTGAGCGTTTGTGTGTGCATGAGTGTGTGTGTGTGTGTGTGTGTGAGTGTGTGTCTGTGTGAGTGTGTGTGTGTGTGAGTGTGTGAGTGTGCATGTGCGTGGGTGTGTGTGTGTGTGATAGTGTGTGTGTGTGCATGTGCGCGTGTGTGTGTGAGATTCAGGACAATTGCATGATGTCCACTAGCAGCCACAAAAACAGGGAATACTGGAAAAAGATGCACTTTAAAGCCAATGTGGAATAAGTTCTTTTCCTAAATAATAATAATGATAATAATAATAATAATAATAATAATAATAATAATAATAATAATAATAATAACAACAACAACAACAACAACAATAATAATAATAATAATAATAATAATAATAATAATAAACAGGAGCAAGGTCAGTACGTGCGTCTTAGTGCAGCAGTTATCATGGTATCGGTTTAAAACAGTTTACATGTGAGATGTTTAAATCTTCAGTGAAAATGCTGCTGACTCCAGACTGCTACAGATCTTTACTAGCAGGTGATCCTGAATAAGACTTCCTGCACTTTTTTAACTAGCTAGTAACAAGTACTTAAATGTGTTATATAATGATTAGCGACATGGCAGTGTTTATACTCTGTTCTATGATAGCTAACTCCGCTTCACACTCCGGTACAAACCCTTAATGCTTTAACTTTCTGAAATTGAACAACTTTTTTACATCTTGAAGTACTTGAAGTAGACGGTTTTATCGGGGGAAAAAAGAAGCATCCTAATTGACTGACACTCCCACTGATATTCCTCGCTTATTATCCTTATGTACAGGAGGTTGCGCTCTGCCCCGCCCACTTCACTTTGCTACTGGTCACCAACTGAAAACCTGACAGTGAGATTAGCTGTAAATGAATGAGAAATGTAGCTGTAATGGAATGAGGGTAAACTTAAAAGGCATAAAATACATTTTGATTTGAATTTAGTTGTGGAACATGTGATCAGATGGATTTGTTGCTGTATTTCTGCATCTCCTTCAGGGTTAAATAGCCGCTACTGCATGGCTGCACCACCATGGATGACGGACGAATCGCGGGGGCTTCCAGAGGCTCAGAGTTCACAGTGACTACTGAAGATTCAGGCTCCTCGTGCCATGGTGTGAGCTCTGTGAAAGATGGCGGTGGGATGGTGGTCCTCGTGCTCTCAGGCAAGGACACGACGAACGAGACCAGGTGCTGCATGTTGACCCCACTGCATTCCATCTTCTGTCCTTTTCCTGTCTTGTCTTCCTGTTCCTCTTCATCAGCCTCTTCTTTTTCTGTTTCCATGCCGAAGCCGGAGTCTGGGCTCGTCGGCGTGGCTCCGTGTAGCCGCTCGTACGACAGGCTGGTCTGGATGACGCCAGCTTCAGGATGATAAGTGAAGTAGACAGGGCAGGAGTCCAGGCACACGGAGCCTGGCTGGTACTCACTGTAGAAGTAACCCATGTTAGAGACGCCGGACGAGAGCTGACTGCTATCGCTCATTTGCCGGTGCAGAGCTGCTGTGTGATTAGGATAGGCCAGCAGCATGTTGCTAGCCAGAGGGTCATCCCACGCATCAGAGACTTCATCGATGGGAGAGATTTCACAGTCACATGACTGAGGAGGCAGGAACAGAGATGTCGAGCGATTAGGACCCAGCCATTCCTGTGGGGAAGAAGGATATCTGTATCAGAGCCTGATGTTTCTTCAGCTTCTTTAAACCTTCAATAAGTTTTATGACATTTCTGTAGAAACTGTTATTAGGTCATTACTGAGGTGAGATGTGTATGAGGTGTAATAAAGCATACAGATGTTCATAAAGTCAGGTGAACAAATATCTGGATTGTTTGGGACAGTTTAACATACGAGTCTAAATAATCTAATCAAAGTAGGCTTTGAGCTTTAATCAGAGATCATACAAAAATGATACCAAATCATAAATCAGAGATCATACCAAATATAATTGGATAATCTGTCGCTCAGTTGTTCCAGCCCCAGGTGTGAGTTCTTCCTTTTTTTATTACACTATTTCATCAATCACTGAAATTCTTAACTTTATTACTTCATCAAACATTCACTCATTCATTTATTCATTTTCTACCGCTTATCCGAACTACCTCAGGTCACGGGGAGCCTGTGTCATCGGGTATCAAGGCAGGCATCTCAGGCGTCATCGGGTATCAAGGCAGGATACACCTTGGACGGAGTGCCAACCCATCGCAGGACACACACACACACACTCTCTTTCACTCACACACACACTAGGGACAATTTTCCAGAGATGCCAATCAACCTACCATGCATGTCTTTGGACCGGGGGAGGAAACCGGAGTACCCGGAGGAAACCCCCGAGGCACGGGGAGAACATGCAAACTCCACACACACAAGGTGGAGGCGGGAATCGAACCCCCAACCCTGGAGGTGTGAGGAGAACGTGCTAACCACTAAGCCACCGTGCCCCAAGAATGTGATTGCAGCCAAAATTTTTTCGTTGTTACATGCTTCAGTGATGATTCTTCCAGAGAAGGTAAATGAGACTTACATCTGTGGAGATTCTGAGTGGCCTTTGGAGAAGCAAGGTATTAAATAGAACTCTTCACTGTTACTGAGATCATGCTTAAACATTCAGATATCTCATATAAATCATTACATGTTGTTATGACATTTTACAAACTGCCTCCACAAGAAACGAGTGCTACTACATCAAGTGAGGTGAAGATGGTGAAGGTCAATCAGACTTTTGTAATCTGGTATTCTGAAACCACACAATGATACAGTAGAGATACAGAACTACATGCATGTCATCGTATTTATTAACCTGTTTCTGAAACAGACCCCTTTACACTCACAACAGCAGTCAACTTAGAAATTCATGTAGTTTTAGATTCTACATTAAGGATTTAGTCAGTGTATGTGATGCTGTGTATGACTCAGACCTGGTTTGTGGGAACTTGGACTAATGAGGACACTCAGGGATAATACTGTATGAGAAATCAGCCAATGGAACATTAGTGTGTCAGTCTGATTGACAGACACACGCTCTATACTAGCAGTACACTGGATATTAATGAAGAAGAAATAGAGTTGATGTACATCAGCAGCTGTGCGTGTGTGTGTGTGTGTGTGTGTGTGTGTGTGTGTGTGTGTGTGTGTAGTGTCTGACAGAAACTTGGTCTCGAGGGACTTCAATTTGTCAAGCTATAAAATTAACATCACATACTTTATTTAATAAGTTTATTTTAAATGTGCAGCTAAATAAAGTTTACAGTATCATCAATTACTCGCAGTTTTCTTTCAAATGTCCCCGTGAAAGAGCTGTTGCTATAGAAACGATAAGGCATCAGAGCAAGATCATTAATCTAAACTACTGTTAGAGCTGCAGTTAGAGAGTATGAATCAACACCTAAACACCAGAGTCCAGAACACAGCAGTGCTGTGGTTTAATACGTTACCAACTGTCTATATAAAAGACTAATATATATATAGTGTGTATATGTGTGTGTGTGTGTTTGTGTGTGTGTATGTGTGTGTGTGTTTACATCCGTTTAGCTCAAAGGAACAGAGAAACCACGTAAGGACGTTGAGGCGGCG
>NC_083462.1:2790240-2795240 GCF_030014155.1 Tachysurus vachellii | reverse complement strand
AGCCTCGGATCTGGTCCTCTCTCTCTGGCTCGAGGGGCTTCACTCGCACACGTGATTCACAATCGCCTTCACAGACGCCGTCCAACAGCACAAACGTGCCATCCACACTGCGTGGCTTAACTTCCTTTATCACACAGACACAAAACAAACAAACACACACAAACAAACACACACACAAACACACAAACAAACACACACACACAAACACACACAAACACACACACACAAACACACAAACACACACAAACACACACACAAACAAACACACAAACACACAAACAAACAAAACACTCACACAAACAAACAAACACACACACAATCACACACACACACACAAACAAAGAAAGGCATGAAAAACGTGTCCAATCAGAAAATATCAAACTAAGTATTTTAATACTTTACATACTGTATATATATACACACACAAAGGAACACACACAAACACTCACTGATACACACACACAAGCACATACACACACAAAAACACACACACCTCCCAACTCTGCTGCTTGGCTTTGACCTGCACCTCGAACACATATTGTGTGATTAACCGGGGGAATTGAGCTCCTCGACTCCACGTCATGTTGTTCCTGATAACGTTCAGCTGATCAGGTGGGTGGAGCTTAACTGTCAATCAAAACATCACCAGCCACTTAAAATGATTTGTTTTATGCAGAATTATTTTCTTTAAATCTGTATTCATGGACTGTTCGATTTAAATAGTTTTTTCTTACAAACACATCCATACTCAGTAGGACACGTTGTGTCCATGTCATTAAACAGAATAAAAATAGAAATAGAATTGTCTGTACAGGTGGTGAAGGGAAAAATATCTGTTACAACTGACACAAGTCAGGGTGAAAAGAAACAGAGGTTAAAGTGAAGAGAAGTGAAAAAAAATCCCTTAAAAACAAAGGAAGCGCGATCGAAGCTCTGACATCAGATCTCAACATCATCAACATCATCCTAGAGTTCAATATGTTGTCGATCTGAGCTTGGATCATCGCTCTCCTCATCGCTCTCCTCATCGCTCTCCTCATCGCTCTCCTCATCGCTCTCCTCATCGGTCTTCTCATCGTTTTCCTCATCGATCTTCTCATCGCTCTCCTCATCGATCTTCTCATCGCTTTCCTCATCGATCTTCTCATCGCTTTCCTCATCGCTCTCCTCATCGCTCTCCTCATCGCTCTCCTCATCGCTCTCTTCATCGCTCTCCTCATCGCTCTCTTCATCGCTCTCCTCATCGATTTCTTCATCGCTCTCCTCATTGATCTCCTCATCGCTCTCCTCATTGCTCTCCTCATCGATCTCTTCATCGATCTCCTCATCGATCTCTTCATCGCTCTCCTCATCGCTCTCCTCATCGATCTTCTCATCGCTCTCCTCATCGATCTCCTCATCGATCTTCTCATCGCTCTCCTCATCGCTCTCCTCATCGATCTTCTCATCGCTCTCCTCACGCACGCACACACACACACATGCAAACACACACACACTCACACACGCACACACACACACTCACACATGCACACACACTCACACACGCACACTCACACACACACACAGTCACAAACGCACACTCACGCACACACACACACTCACACATGCACATGCACACACGCAAACACACACACTCACACACACTCATACACGCACACACACTCACGCACACACGCACACACACTCACACACACACTCACACAGACACGCACACTCACGCAGACACACACTCGCACACACACTCACATACACATAGGCAAGGCAAGGCAAGTTTATTTGTATAGCACATTTCCTACACAGAGGTCATTCAAAGTGCTTTACATAGAAATTAGAAAACAGTTTATAAGAGAGAAAAAAATATATATGTGAAAATAAGAGACACGATAAAATCATAATAAAAACAATTTAAAAAAATGTGATTTTAATATACACACACACACATTCACACACACACACACTCAAAGAAATGCAAGGGATGAAAAGTGCTTAAATCTGCACATGCAAGGCTTCTGCTATTTCTTTATCCTGTATACAGTAATTCCACATCCAATTCTATTGGACTTATTTTAATATCATTTTTTATTTTATTAGTTTATTTAGATTTAGTGTACCGTGTCGGCCGGGGCGATACTCCTTCACACTGTCCATCCGAGTACCGTTACAAAACACGTCCACCATCATATTCTCAGCAAAGCTGAATTTCTGAGAGAGAGAGAGAGAGAGAGAGAGAGAGAGAGAGAGAGAGAGAGAGAGAGAGAGAGAGAGAGAGAGAGAGAGAATTAAACTTAAGGAGATTTTCACAATCAGAAGATGATCTGTGTGTTTATGAAAAGCTCACAATGGACATGTTAATCATGCAGGATCTTGTGGTGTCCAGGGAACAGTTCTTAATTCTGTAAAAGACAAACACACACACACACACACACACACACAAACACACAATAAGTATTTCAGATCATGGGGTGAGTGTTGATCCTTACAAGTATTAGTCAAGTCAAGTTAAGAAGCTTTTATTCAAACATTCTCAACATTTCACAACAGAGTCTCACCTTTGGTCCCCAAAAGCCCTGTTTTATTCACCTGAGTCCTCATACTTACTTATTTACATATTAACTTTCATAAAACCCCAAAATCTCCAGAAATTCAATTTAATATGTCACAAATACTTTCACTTCACTTCCTCTGTCCTAATGCACACACACACACACACACACACACACACACACACACACACACACACACACACACACACACACAGAAATACAGTACATATGACTCACTTTGTGCCCTTATGTGTGTCTCTGGTCACCTGAACGAAGCACTTCTGACCTGCGAGCCACATAGTGCTGTTCCACACACACCAGATCTTCTTCATGTAGTTGTTTACACACAACAAATCTGATTCGACAAAACCGTGTTAACGCTTTTCATTTCAGATTATTAACACTATTAATATAAATAAACAAGAGACAAAAACCTCGATACACACTTACCAGAGTGTGTGAGACTGGAATGAGAGTCTCCAGGTAACAGGAGGAAAAGTACTAAGCAGACACTCCACATCTCTGCAGCTGCACACACACACACACACACACACACACACACACACACACACACACACACACACACACACAGAAACACAGGTATTATTTCAACATATATCAAAAGGTATTCTTACACAAACTTCTGACTTTGTGAAACGAACGCTTTTCACAACAATACGAGATAGATTTTTGTTACAATATTGCTTTTTTTAACCACGCACACACATACACACACACATACACATACACATTATTTCTTTGCATCTCTGATGCAGGATGTTGCATCAGTCCTACAACCATGGCAACAAACAACACATACACATGTCTGAGGACTAATCTGAACATGTGTGTGCATCTGTGTGTGTGTGTGTGTGCATGTGTGAGTGTTCTATGGCTGTTCTAAGTTTGTAGTCATTTATCATAAGATGAGTGTGAGTTTACTGAAACATGCGGTGGGGTGACGATTCTCCGCCTACACCATGCACCGAGAGATGCTGAGCCACTCGGAAATCTCAAACCTCTCAAACTTCTCAAACCCTCGCCTTTACGGCACACGAGTCAATGTGTAAAAGTCAATAAATTAACATTTCCTCTGACGCACGTTACTATACAACACTAACTACATCTGACACTAACCACAATAACCAAAGTGGAATTTTATCAAATAAAACAGAATCTTTGTATCCAGTATTTCTCTTTGATCTTAGTAACCAGAGAGAAATTTCAGTAACCGTAGATACAAAATTCTTCCCGCGAATCTCGTGGTGAACTCTCAGTAACTAAAACTCAATCTTAGGAATTTTTAGTATCTTGAAGAAAATACTTCAAAATTTTAAACTTTGAAAGTTTAGAAATGAAAAAAAAAAATGTATCTAAACAGCAAACAAGGGGAATCTCTGGAATCTTAGGAACCACACGGACAGCTCTAGAATGTTCAAGAGAGAATCTCTAAAAGTCTTATTAAGATCTGAATATCTGGAATCTCAGTATTCAAACAAAAAAAAAAAAAAAAGAAAATATTTGTTTAAAAAAAATTGAACTAAGGAATCTGTTTTTTCCTTAAAAGTGGACCAACTTTCAGAACCTTCGGAACCTTCGGAACCTTCACACTAGCTAAAATCAGCTGATGGAAATTTCGTACGTAAAATGTTTCAGTATCTAAAGGAATGTTTGGAATGTTAGTAACAGTAGAAGAAAGAAGGGAAATCTCCGGAATTTTCATAACAAAACCAAAATCTTTGCATTCTTAGCATCCGTTTCCATAGTAACAGCTTGTGCACAGGGACGTACACAGTGGACTCTCCAGTAATAATGAACAGATTTTAAAAAACAGGTGAAAAAAGATCAATTTTATTGTTACAAAGCTGCAGTTTTTGAAAATAAATAAATAAATAAATAAATGAAACAACTTTTTTTTGCCAGACAAGACACTAAATCACTACACAAGGTAATTGTTACCAGGCATTGGTGCTCTGGAGTTCTCTGGAACTCAAAAATTATTCTTTTTAAACTCAGATGCAAACTCATACCAAGATCGTAATTAAACACAGCTTTCATTCTCTCTCTCTCTCTCTCTCTCTCTCTCTCTCTCTCTCTCTCTCTCTCTCTCTCTCTCTGTGTGTGTGTGTTTGATTACCTGTCCGTTGTAAATGTAGGCTGAGATGCTTCACGTAGCTGTGTGAGCACGAGCCATGAAACTGGAGAACATAAATCCCACCAGAAGCTTAATGATACTACATCTCCCACTCTCCCTCTCTCTCTCTCTCTCTCTCTCTCTCTCTCTCTCTCTCTCTCTCTCTCTCTCTCTCTCTCTCTATCTCTCAGTCACTCAGCCCCTCCCTTCCTGCTTTTGTCCATTCGTTCATCTTGCTCTCTTTTATATCTTTAAGGTCCAGAGTTTTTTTCTCTAGAAGGGTTAAAGAATGGTTAATGTGTGTGTGAGAGAGAGAGTGTATG
>NC_083462.1:2782740-2787740 GCF_030014155.1 Tachysurus vachellii | reverse complement strand
ATGTACAACATCAGGGTTTAAAATGGAAATAAAAGAGTTCACAGATATAATACAGTCTAAAATCCTCCACTGGAGGTCGACAGCTTTTTTGGTGGTTTGTACAGTGTCTCCACTCTGGTTTAATATCATTATTAAAACCAAGTAGACTTCTCCATGGGGTGTTGACCCTCACAGTCAGTTTATTCTTATTTTAAACCTTAACACAGGCTCTGTAGAGCAGCTTCCCCGACGCTCTCCCAAACTCCACCTCCCCCTCACCCTGGCACTCCAGGAGGGGACCCTCACACCCATCCCATGTTCAGCTGGGAAAAGGGTCCCTCTTCTGCAGGACCAGACTCTGTATACTGATAGTCCATCAGACAAACATGCTCCTCTGATGTTAGGGAGGACCTCCAGGAGTGCAAGGTCCTCTGCTCACGACTGGTATGTTTCTGGGATGTTCAAGTCAAGTCAAAAAGCTTTTATTGCCATTACAACCATATATAGCTGTTACAGTACACAGTGACATGAGACAACGTTTCTCCTTGATCAGGGTGTTACATAAAACAAAGACAGAGCTATAAGGACTTACAGTTTTTTTCAATCGCTAACAAGCACTTACCTATACTTAATATAGGTGCAGTGAGAGGTGCAGTGAGAGGTGCAGTAGGAGGTGCAGTAGGAGATGCAGGTGCAGTGAGAGGTGCAGGTGCAGGAAGAGGAGCAGGCCCAAGGAGAGGGCAAGGTAGAGGTGTAAGAATGCGTGGTGGTGGCATTCCAAGGGCTGCAAGAACAGTAGTCAGTGATGAAATTCGTGCCACTATCATTGACCATGTAATCAACCACGGTCTCTAACTAAGAGAGGCTGGAGAAAGAGTGCAACCCAATTTGAGGCGGTCAACGGTTGCCTCCATTATTCGCATCTTTCAACAAACCAACAGGTAAGTATTGCATTTTACATGGATTGTTTCTATTCTCACTTGACATGTCAATAAGGTCATACAGTAATGCATATGTTGATTTTTTTCCCCTCTAAAGAATGCAGCATCTTCCACCCTCTGGGGGAAGAGGAAAGCTCCTCAATAATGATCAAGAGCTTGCCATTGTAGAAATGGTTGTTGGAAATAATGCAATAAAACTGCATGAAATTAAAACTAGAATTGTGGAGGACCATGAGATATTTGGCAATATAGAAAGCATCAGCCTCACAACCATTACACGGACATTGTCCAAACAGAGTGCAGATGAAGCAGCGCTACACTGTTCCCTTTGAGAGGAACAGTGAGAGAGTCAAGGAGCTACGACGACAATATGTCCAGGTATAGTGTATATTTAATTCAATGTCCAGTTCTATAAGCTTTGCACTTTGCAAGTAGGTACTGTAACCTACACAGTAATAGGTTACAGTACAGAATGGTATACAGTAATGACATGATATACATAAACTTTGTTTCAGAGAGTTATGGAATTGAAGGCCAACCAGGCCCCTCATGAATTCATTTACATAGATGAGGCAGGATTCAATCTATCCAAAAGGCGTCGACGTGGACGAAATATAATAGGAAAAAGGGCCACAGTTGATGTGCCAGGACAGAGAGGGGCAAACATTACCATGTGTGCAGCAATGGCAAATGCAGGATTACTCCTTCACAGATGTCAGGTTGGACCCTATAATACCGAGCGCCTCCTTGCCTTTCTCAATGATCTCCACCTGCGCCTGGTACCAGAGCAGGATCAGGAGGGTGAAAACATGAGGACCTTTGTAATTACCTGGGACAATGTTGCTTTCCATCATTCGCAAGCAATAACAGCATGGTTTGAAGTCCACCCAAGACTGGTAAGTCTCTTCCTTCCACCCTATTCACCTTTCCTCAACCCCATAGAGGAGTTCTTTTCTGTATGGAGGTGGAAGGTTTATGAACATCAGCCACATGACCAGATGTCCCTCCTTGAAGCCATGGATGTTGGCTGCAGGGACATCACAGTTCAAGATTGCCAAGGGTGGATCTGACATACCAAGCGGTTTTATCCCAGGTGCATCGCCTTGGATGATATCAGATGTGATGTTGACGAAAACATGTGGCCTAACCCTGAAGATCACAGGGATTAGATACATTAATTTTGTGCTATTTTTAGTTCCCCCCTTCTTATCTGGGCTTTTTGCTGTTTTGTTTTTTGTTGTTTTTTGTTTTTCAGAATGCTCTTATATATGATATTTTGTTCACTGTAAGCAATACTGTAAAACTTTTTCTGTTCTATTATATTGTGTTTCTACTGTACCTCCTTTAGTAAACAGTAAAGAAAAAAAGAACTGATTTGCTTTTTACTGGAATGCGTTTGAATGTGAACATTACTGTACATGTGGACATACAGTTCCCAGCTAAGACATTTTGTGTAAAAGGTGGATTGCATGTTACCTGAAACATAAAAGTCTATGCAGTTTTTCTAATGTCAACAATAGCCAGTATTTTGAAACCTGGTGTACTTTGATTGACTGCATATACCTTGTGAAGTGAAAACAAGTGTTATTCTTTGACAGAATAATTTTATTTTGAGTCAGATTTCCAGTGTTTCGGTAAAGTTAGTGTGTGCAGAGAAAGATGTGTTCTGTTTTGAAATGGAGAGTTAGTATATATTTAACAAAATGTGTTTTTGAGAGGAAAATGATCAATTTGGCCAATTGTGTTTTGTAGGTGTAAGTCTGTGTTAAGAGTTTAGAAAAATTATCTTAAGTATAGGTAAGTGCTTGTTAGCGATTGAAAAAAAATGTAATTTCATGCAGTTTTATTGCATTATTTGCAACAACCATTTCTACAATGGCAAGCTCTTGATCATTATTGAGGAGCTTTCCTCTTCCCCCAGAGGGTGGAAGATGCTGCATTCTTTAGAGGGGAAAAAAATCAACATATGCATTACTGTATGACCTTATTGACATGTCAAGAAACAATGAGAATAGAAACAATCCATGTAAAATGCAATACTTACCTGTTGGTTTGTTGAAAGATGCGAATAATGGAGGCAACCGTTGACCGCCTCAAATTGGGTTGCACTCTTTCTCCAGCCTCTCTTAGTGAGAGACCGTGGTTGATTACATGGTCAATGATAGTGGCACGAATTTCATCACTGACTACTGTTCTTGGAGCCCTTGGAATGCCACCACCACGCATTCTTACACCTCTACCTTGCCCTCTCCTTGGGCCTGCTCCTCTTCCTGCACCTGCACCTCTCACTGCACCTGCACCTCCTACTGCACCTCTCACTGCACCTCTCCCTGGTCCTGCACCTCTCACTGCACCTCTCACTGCACCTCTCCCTGGCCCTGCATCTCTCACTGGAGCTGGTCTTCTCCCTGGGCCCTTTGCTCTTCCTCTTCCACTTCCAGACATTACAGTGTTTGTCTTTTTCTGTTTCTGTTTCCAAAAACATCACTCCTCAAAGTCCTCATTTTATAGTAATAGAAAAAAATAACCCCTGCCACTGAGTCTAAGCCAGACTGGAATCAGCTGTGGTTGGCCCAATTCACCCAACATAAATCAGCTGTGTGTCAATTATTCAATTGTTTGTTTATTATCAGCTGAGATATATTGTTTTTGAACTGATATCATTGCAGAAGCAGAGGTTTTTATACTGTATCTAAGGTTTGGAATATTGTTTTTGCTATTGTGGGATGTTGTGTGTTAACATTCGTGAATACTACAAAAACAAACCATAATTTTGTTGGGAGGTATAACTTGTCTGTTAAAAAAATGTAAGCATTGTGGAAATGTGTTCACTGATTGCATATTGTGTGAAAACGACATGAAATGTGTGAATGGTATGACCACAAAAGACTGATGCTGTGCTAATTGTGTTTAGAGTTTTGAAAATGTGACAACTGTTTGGACAAACGCTTGTTAGCGACTGAAAAAAACTGTAATTCTAATGGCTTTTTATTTACATACAAAAAAAAAAAAAAAATCATGATCATTTTCAGTTTCCTGTCTCACCAAAAGAATTTTTCTATAGTTATGGACGCTATTTTATCAGGTGCTCTCACCTTACTGAGAGCTTCTCATCCATTACTACCTGCTTCCCTTAGCTTGACTGATAACTTCATAGGTAAGCTGTGCTTTAGTTCTCCTGGCAAAAACAATAATAAAACCGTTCACTTGTTGTTCCTGAAAGATATTGTCTCCTTACCACACGTTACTGCTTACTGGAGCAACATAGTATTATATTTCCCCTGTAAAAGAGTATAGATGCTTCCACATACCTTTTTTTCTTTCCAACAAAGTGAAAGAGATTTCCTACAAAATAATTCATAAACACTAGAAAGCAAGACATTACTTATAAAAGTTTTAAAGTGATATCTCCTCCAGTTGCTCTTTCTTTGATGCATCTGACGAAAATGTTGTTCATTTATTTTGAAATTGTTCTTTCACACAGATATTTTGGCAAGATGTACATTTACATTTACAGCATTTAGCAGACACTCTTATCCAGAGTACATTTTTTTTATTTCAGTTTATACACCTGAGCAATTAAGGGGTTAAGGGCCTTGCTCAGGGGCCCTGCAGTGGCAACATGGTGGATCTGGGATTCGAACCAATGACCTTCTGATCAGTAGTCGAACACCTTAACCACTGAGCTAACACATCCCAAGATGTACTTGTTTTTTTTTAGATCTAAAATTGATAAAAACAGTGTTTTCTTTTGGAAGGATGTTGTGTTGGGATTTACTGACTACAGTCCTGCTGAAAAACATCAATATTTTATAATGAACCTAACTCTGTTATTGTCAAAACTCCAGACCACTTTTTGCTGTGTTAAAAAAGAATGTAAGCAATACAGTATGTCTCATTAGTTATCACAGAACAAAAAAGCCTTAAGAACTTTGTTTGTGACCTTTTCTCTGTTTTTCATGACAGAGAAATTCTCTTTGTTCTGTTGTGAACTGTATTTAACATCCCCTTTATATTCTTGGTTGATTACTATGATTCCTTTCTTTTTTCTTTTTTTTTATTTGCAGTGTTCTGATATTA
>NC_083462.1:2697740-2780240 GCF_030014155.1 Tachysurus vachellii | reverse complement strand
GAGCAAACTTCTTTATTGTGGTCAATCAGTTGAAAGTAACAAAGTAACAAATGAAAAACCCAAAAAGAGCATCTTCATGAAGAGCATCTGCATGCAATCAAAAACAAAACTCTCAAGACATTCTTGCAAAGTAAAGTTTTTACAACCCCCTGGTTTATGTCAAAAGTTATTATGTTAGAAGCTCTTATTTATTCATCATCTTATATTGTTACTATTGCTAAGCTGTTGCTGCTATAATGTTGTTTGTGTACAAATGGAGTTCTCTGATGATTCCTTAAGCCTGCTAAACTTCTGAATTTATTATGATCTCAGCCTGTCTTTGCCCAGGTTGGGCTTGCTTACGCATATCTCAAGCTTCAGTTCCTCTATCTCTACTAAGTTACTCCCCTTATCACCCCTTAGATCCTTCGCCTCGGGGTCAGCCAATTCATCCTGGTCACACCATCTGGTCCTTGCCTCACCATCGGTCCTTGCCTCGCCATTTGATTTGAATTGAATTCCCCCACAGACCACCAGAGGGCAGCCTTACCAAGTGCATGAACTTCTATTGTTTGCTTCATTTCTTTCTTTTGATTATTAAACACCTCCTTTGTATTTTCTTCCATCTTACTCCACACACACACACACACACACACACACACACACACACACACACACACACACACACACACACACTGAATCAGAATCAGAATCAAACACACACATCTGAATGTATTTCTTCCATCTAACTCTACACACTCTCACACACACACCGTCATTACTAGGAATTTAATGGCATCTATCATCTATATCATTGTCTGTTTCTTGTATTCATAACTGTAAGACAAACATTTTATATTTTTTATCTGTGGATAAATACAACACATTTAAATATGTCTTAAACTTTTGTCTAATATTAATATTTGTATAATAAACGTTTTGTGTGATGTTTCTTATGTTCTGTAAAGCTGCTTTAAGACAATGTCCATTGTAAAAAGCGCTATACAAATAAATTTAAATTGAATTGTATAAAAGGATTAAATGTTTGCAGTGTGACAAAACTTATTGTTGAGAACAGTCTCTTCCTACCTGGATATGCTGATAGTCTTCAGTGAAGGTGTGGAGGTTCTCTGTCAGCTCTGTGACCCAAATGGTGCACTGCCTTTATTTAATTATATATTATACATATTATAATGTGTAATCTGCCCTCCAGAAGAGAAAGAACAGCAACAGAGTTAAACTTTCACACTCTGGTTACAGATTTATCTTCAGGAGACCCTGTGACAAGGTAATCATGTTTCATGCTGCTTTTATAGGTTCTGTGTTCTTTTTTATTCTTTATTATTATTATTATTATTATTATTATTATTATTATTATTATTATTATTATTTTTGTTATTTTTTTTTTTTTACTGTGTTTAAATATATAGTAACTTGATGGTTTCATTCAAACTTAAATTCTAAAAATGAAATGACTGACATCAAGAAATAAAAAGAAAAACAGAACAATTAGTATCAAACTTGTTTTTATTTATTATCCTTTTGATCTGTAGAGGACTTTTATTAATAAAATCATTCTGTAACAGATGAGAGATGATTAGAGACACTGAAGGAGATTTTTTATGATTTTTCCCCTTTAACATGTTTACTTCCTGTTTCAGAGTAAGATGAATCAGCTTTCATCATTGGAGTGAGTTTAATTCCAGAATTCACAGAAATGATTCATAACAATTAATTCACTTTTAAAAGGAATTGCATAAAAAATATTCAACCAAAACAAAAATGAATTCATTTGAATTCTTTAAGATTTTTGATTTTCTGTGTTGAAATGTTTTGTTTGTCTCTACAGAGTTGTTCTGAAGAACACAGCTGAAGCTGTTCTCATTCCACTGAAAGGTGGGATCTCCTCCCTGAATGAAGTCTATAAGGCTCTTATTGAGGCAGATGTAGATCCTGTAACTGGGAAATGCTCCAACTATGACTACATCAGACAGCAGATAGTACAGGCTCATCAGCTCCTGAAGCAGTCAGAACAGGAAGCCAGTTCAGGGTTAAAGAGTCTGGATGAAAACTTAGAGAGACTGATACAAGAGGAGGGGAAACTCAAGCAGGAGATGAATGACACAAAACTAACCTTAGACAACTTTAGAGAAAAGAAGGAATCAAATGAAAAATTACTCAGAGAATCACAGGGAGCTCTGGAGCAGACCAGGAGAAATCTGGATTCAGCAATACACACACTTCAGGATCAGCAGAAAAGGAAACATGATGCTGAAATTGTCACAGGTGTTGGGGCAGGACTGTTACTTATACCAGGCATTGGATGGATTGTAGGTGAGAATTACAGCATACAGATAAAAATAATGACATCTGAACTGTTTCATCATCATCAGACTCATCAATCAGATGAAGAACAACCAACGACTGGCAGCCATCTGTGCCTCAGAGAACAGCTCAATATCACAACATGCTGTTTCTTTTGTTTTGAACAGAGATACACAGAAAAATAAATATTCTGTAGCATTTCAGTTTTCTTCAAATAAGGATAAAGTATTAAAAAATGTATGATTCTGTGTTATATTCAAAAGCATTAAAAGTCACTAAACATGAACATACAGTAAACTAGATTTGTAAAGTTCGTCGCGACAAACTTTGATGTTGGCTTTGACGAGGCAAGGATTCGCAAAGGCCCTTCCTTCATGTTGTGCTAATTTTTGATTTTCATACAGTAAGACCATTCTCATTCTGGACCATTTTCATGACATAATAAATACAGTAAAAGGATGTTGCAGTAAAGTTTGTTAAATGAAACAATGTGTGAGCTAGAAGAGAAATAAACCCTGTGACATGGTAAGCATGCTGCATGCTGCTTTTCTGAGTGCTGTATTTATTTTTACTGTTTAATTATGTAATAACTTGAGCGCTTTCATTCAAAATGGTAAAATATAAAAATAAAATAATTATGACAAATATAATGTAATAAATAAGAACAACAAAATAATCTTGTAAAGGCTCATAAAATAGTGCTTTCGTGTCAAGGACTGAACTTGGTTTTATTTATTATCCTTTTGATCTATAGAAGACTTTTTGTTAATGAAATCATTCTGTAGCATTTGTAGAACTACATTATACTTTCACTGGAACTAAGGGACTAACTAAAACTAACCGTAACACAGTAGTGATTGCATAAGGTCAGTTCATGAGGCTTGATTGAGGTGTTTGGCAGTGATGCACAATGTTGGTAGGAGCATCCAGAAGAAGACCAGGGGCCTGTTTCAGAAAGCAGGTTAAGTGAAAACTCTGAGTATGTTAACCCTGAAATAAGGGAAACTCTGGGTTTTCCGTTTCAGAAAGGGAGGTAAGTTAAACCCGAGAAAGCAGGTTAAGTTAAGCCCGTTTCTGAAAGAGAGGTAACTTATACTCAGAGTCAGTTACCATAGTAACTTACTCTGTGAACTTAACCTGGTCCGGAGCAGGTTTTCTTCAGTAAACCCAGAGTTTCTTTCGGTCTCCTCCCCTTTTTAAAGAGGAAGTGACGTTTAAACACCTCATTCATTGCCCACGTTTCAGTTACTCAGTTCGCAGCAAAGTGAATGTAGGATGTGGTAGATCAGCGGTTAAGGTGTTGGATTACTGATCAGAAGGTCATGGGTTCAAATCCCAGGTCCACTAAGTTTTTGTGGACATAATTGCTCAGTTGTATTAAGGGGGTCTGCTAAATGCCGTAAATGTAAAATTAATGAAATGATGTGTCCTTTTATGGACGATCCTGTTGATGAAGAGTCTGTATTCATTCTTTTGAGCCCAGAGTGGATTTTTGTCACATCCCTATGCATTTTTATTTGAGCGATATCGTTTTTCTTTACAGTCAATAAGATCCATAATCTCATCCATCCTTACATCAGCCATCGCGGCCGTGCTCTTACATCCGAGCAGATGCTTTGCGTTGCCTTACGTTTCTTTGCAAACTGTAGTTTTGTGTAGAACATTGGGGATGTAGAACATATTAGTAAGACTACTGATTGCAGAGCGGTCAGGAAAGTGTCCCTCGCTCTTAAGCGCTTTCTGACCATTTTTGTGTTGTTTCCTGATAAAATAAAATACTGTTCTTCCTTTTTCACCTCTGATATTATAACAGTTGGGAATTTACTCTAAAATAGTTCTTAATTACTAACTACAAAGTACATCTTCAACCAGTCTAATTAGATTAATGTAATAATTACTAGCTCTAGAAAGTATTGGTCTACGTACTAATTTGGTCTATTTACTTTAATTACTTTCTAAATCCCATATCAACCTCAACCACTTGAACAATAAGGAGAGACAAGAAATAAGCAATAATTGCATGAATTATGCTTGAATTGAACAAAGTGTGTAACTAGAGGGTGAAGTTTACATTAAAAATATAACTTTTAAAGGTATATATATATGTGTATATATATATATATATATATATATATATATATATATATATATATATATATATATAAACACAACAGTGGATTTAACATCAAATTTTAAAAGGTGTATTTTAAAAATGTATTATATATATATATATATATATATATATATATATATATATATATATATATATATATATATATATATTAGAATACATTTTTAATATACACCTTGTAAAATTTGATGTTAAATCCACTATTGTTTTATACAGCAGTGTTGCTTTTGTTTTTTTAAATACGTGTTCATATTCTCCATATGCTTGCATAAGCACTTCTACGGTGGCCGGGAAGTGCAAAACACATTAACAAATCCGAAAACAAATTAACAAATCCGAAAACAAATGAACAAATCCCAAAACACATTAACAAATTAGAAAACAAATTAACAAATCCCAAAACACATTAACAAATCCGAAAACAAATTACCAAATCCCAAAACAAATTACCAAATCCCAAAACAAATTAACAAATCCCAAAACACATTAACAAATCCCAAAACAAATTAACAAAACAGAAAACACATTAACAAATCAGAAAACACATTAACAAATCCCAAAACAAATTAACAAATCCGAAAACACATTAACAAAACCGAAAACACATTAACAAATCCGAAAACACAACGACAAGTCAGACAACCCAGAAACGGTAGTGTATCGTTTTTGAATGGAAACTTACCGATCATTGGACAAGACACCTGTCACTCAAGATATACAGGTATGGAATCTTATGTGTAATGTGTAAAGTTCTCCATTTAAATAAAGTTCTCCGTTCAAGAAAATAACACAATTAATCCACAGTAATCCATTCATCCATTCCAATTTTTCCCTGTGGCAGACTGTTGAACTTCATGTATACTTTGAGTGACAGGTGTCTTGTCCAATCACAAACTATACCAACGCTTCCGGGTTGTCTGAAATGTCGTTGTGTTTTCTGATTTGTTAATGTGTTTTCTGATTTGTTAATGTGTTTAATGTGTTTTCTGATTTGTTAATTTGTTTTCTGATTTGTTAATGTGTTTCGTGCACCGATTCAGACAACCCGGAAGCGGTAGGTATAGTTTGTGAATGGGAACTTACCGATCATTGGACAAGACGACTGTCATTAAAGATATAAAGGTGAATGAAAGGTGTCTCGTCCGATGATGGTAAGTTTGCATTCACAAACTATACCAACCTCTTCCGGGTTGTCTGATTTGTTAATGTGTTTTGGGATTTGTTAATTTGTTTTCGGATTTGTTAATGTGTTTTGCACTTCCCGGCCACTGTACACTTCCGGTTCTGCTGGCGAGAAATATGCAGACTTTTCTTTTGTCTGACGCTGTTGCCATGGTGACTCGTTATATCTGCGCTCCATTTATAATGGCTTTTTATAGTTGTGGTGCACGCGCTTAACTCAGAGTCAGTCAACTTAGAGTTGATTAAACTAAATCTTTTCAGCTGTTCTGTAACCCGAAAACTCAGAGTTTCCCAACTCAGGGTTTGTCAACTCAGAGTTCAAGTTTAAACTCAGAGTTGGTTAAACCTCCTTTCTGAAACAGGCCCCTGATCAACACAAAAGAGAGAGAGAGAATGGTGCTGTATGTGCATTGTGCTCAGACCACCAGCCTTACAACAGGTTCAGGAACACTGACTTTCTTCACACTCACATTATGTTGATGAAGGTCAATCATGAAAACACTGGGATGTTTATTTCATAACTGCTGGGTTGCAAATACTGAGTAGGATTAATTAGATAAAAACCCAATATGTTGGTTATATTTGTTTATTAGCTCTGTTACTGTTGCACTTGTACAATGAATACATTAAATTAAAATATAAAATGCGTGCATTGTGGGTATTGATAGCTCATAGAACTCTGTGCACTTACTATAGAGATTTTTTGAAGACATAAATTTACAATGACGTGATTGGGGATGTTGTTGCACAGAGAGCTGAAGTGTGAAATAAATTATGTTTAACAGATCAGTTCATCACAGGAACAACTGAGGATTAAATGTAACTTTAATTACACACAGACAGTATTACAGACAGTATTTGTTGTAATCTGAGTACAATTAGACTGGAAGACTGAATAATAGTTAATGAAATGTAAGTGAAGAATGACCTTTAAAGTGATGGTTCAGATGTTTAAAGAAAGACCAATAAACATACATCAGTAAATGTGTTTATATAATAAACTTTTCATGCTGTAGTTTTTTGCATATGATAAAGATGTTGAAAGGATTCTGAGCTGTTTATTCAGTTAGATGTAATCTTCCTCTGTGAGTCCACCTTTTCCTTTTAATTGTAAAGAAGAACTTTTGTTTATTCACTCAGACGTAGGCTGATTCATCTTCTTCTGTGAATCCACTTTGAACAGCTGCTTGAATGCTCTTTATCTCTTCTGGAGCAGCAGCAGGGAGAATGGCGAGCAACTCTTTATCAATCTTCTCAATTCTTGCAAGACACTTCTCTTCAAACTCCTTCTTGTTCTTGAGGACAAGGACTAAGATGGCTTTCTGAGCCCCATCACAGGAGTTCCGTAACTGATCAACCTCAAACTGAAACTCCTTGCCCTCTGCCTTTTCCTTGTCCATGACCATCAGTTTTCCCAGAGTGCTGACACGATCCATGATGTGTTTGGTGGACACCTCAGTGTAGGTTGTAGAGATCATGTTGACAAGGTTGGCGATGTTAGTGGCTTGAAAGGCTTGATTGTAGAGCATATCTTTAGAGAAGAGCTTTGCGTTGTAGGAAAGCTTCTGTGTTTTCTCAGATGTGGATACAAAATTTTTAAGGGTTCTGGTCAGGTGGATTTTCACAATGTTGGACACCATCTGAAAGAAGCGCACCATCTTCTCCCACTGCTCCTTCACTCTCCCCATGGCATCCATACCCTTAACCAACATTTTTATAGTGGTGTTAAAGTCTAACTCTTTGAACTCACACTTCCTCATGGTGATCAGGATGTCAGTCAGCTCCTTTTGGTTCTTCTCCATGTTCTCTACACTCTTCTCATAGGTCTCTCTGCTCTGGTCCAGTTGAGTGCGGCTCTGCTCTATGCGGAACCTGGCATTATCTGATGCCCTTTGTGAAGTTTTCACCTTCCCAGTTTTACTCTCTTCTTTATACATCATTGGTAGTTTTGGAGTCAGAGCAGGAGACTTTGTGACAGATTTACTTTTGCTGTCAAAACTGCGAGCTGATTCATTCAGGTTTCTGATCAGTTTAATCAACTCATTTGTTTTGGCTTCTTCACATTTCTGTTCTGGTGTATACTTTGCTAGTTCTTCACAGATCTCGATGCCTTTGGTACAGATGTTTTCAGCTTCCTGTTTTGGTTTGCAATTTGGAATTTCTTTCAAATTTTCCCCGATTCGTTTGAACTGATCTGCCAGAATTGATCTGTCTTTGTAGTTTTGTGTTTTTGATCATACAAATCTGTCCAGTTAATAGTGTTTTCAATCACAAACTCTTGAATTTTGTCTGTGTATTTCAGGATTTCTGCAGATTTACTATAAATATTAATTTCATCAAGGCAATCAGCTTCAGGTTCTGGATCTGTGGTTTGACTCCTTTTAAATTTTCCAGAAGTTATTGACATATGTATGGACATAACTCCATGACACATTGCTGTTAAGCAATCAGAATAACCTTCAACCAAATCCATTCCTATCATATCCCATCCACTGGGCAGTGAATCCATTGTATTCTTATATGTTTCATGGGCTTCGTTCAGCTGCTTTCCCATGTAATTCATTGCCTCTTCTGTGCGTTTAGCAGCTTCTTCTGATGATTGTTTTTTCAGCTTGGCTTCCTCCAGTTTCTTCTTGTTAGCCTCCAGCTCCTCTCCATAAAAGTGCTCAGCATTTACACATGCTTCCAGCAGTTCTTGGATAATGTTGATGACATCAGTGAACCGTTTTTCTGTTGATTTGGCCAGCTCAAGACAGTCATCTGCAACATCACTGATGTTCTTCAGCTGTTCAGGGAGGTGAGCTTCAACAACCTCATCACTGCCTTGGAACAGGATCTTCACAGCCATCTTCATGTAATCAGGAACTGCCATGGTGTAAAGTCTAATCTGATCCATGTTCTTATGGGCCTTGTTGAAAGCTCACCAGCCTGAGTTACACACCTGCATGAGGCAGGCACGAAATGACTCTGGGTATTTGATGAACTTGTAGCCATCTTCAGGTGGGTTCTTGTTGATGGAGAAATCTGTTTTGGAGGAGATGAAGACCAGCTCTCCCAGGATGGCTATGGAGAGAGGAGCAGGAGTCAGATACTCCTCCCAGTTGGCATACGGCTGCATCACAAGCTTGGTTCTTTGGTTCCATGGCTTCTTTTTTCCTACTAAAAACAAAAAGAAAATTAAAGCTGCAAGCAGCATTTCCCGGGTTCAAGCGTTTAAGGCCTTGAGGGAGTTTAAGGCCTTAAAGGATTTTCACATACACAAAGTGACCCACAAGTTACAGAGGGTGGCACCGGCTCCTAACCTAGTGTCTCTAATACAGAAAAGCTTACCAACGTGTTGCGCAATATATGTCAGGTGAAGTACTCACCTGTCCAGTTTTCCCTAAAATAAACAAAGTCATATCCATAAAGCGAAGAAACACAAGCACCCAGATGCAGAACGAGTGACCCGCAAGTCACATACACAAAGTGACCGAATTCTTAAGATTCTGATTCTGATTCTCAGAATCAGAATCTTTGCCTTACGAGTCAGCACAAAATTGTGTTTTTGGACTGTTGGGGGCGCTAGAGGGCTTTTTTTTTTAAAAATGGCTGTTTTTAGTGATTTTTCCATTATAGCGCCACGAAGTGGCCAATCACCACGGTTTTTGAATTGTGACCTCAGTTTGACCTCTTTCACATGTGTCCCAAGTTTGGTGTTGATAGCTCATTTAATTCTTGAGTTATTGACATTTTAGTAAAACTGGCTCCTCACAGTCCAAACGTTTTGGGGCCCCTTAAGGACCCTGAATCAAAATTTTGACTTTTTTTCGAGAATTATTGTCATTCAGACTCCAGAGAATATTACTGCACTGGATTGGTCTTGATCAGGCGAAAAACCTAGGACTAGTTCGCAAAAGTAGGTTTTGGATAAAATGTGCGATAGCAAAAAACTTTTCAAGGGGGGAATGAAATTGGAGATATACGTTTTTAAAGTCATGAGCCAAGGATTCTAATGATATAAAGCACTTGAGATTTGGACATACGGTTTAGGAGTTATGGGCACAAACGCGTTGAGGGGCGCTGAAGCGCCCCAAATTGTCCGATTCCGCTGAGACCTTGGCCCTGAGTAACTGTGACCAGTACTACCATCTGACCAAGTTTGAGCTCTCTAGGCCTTACGGTTTGGGCTGCACGACCGTTTCTAGGGCGGAATAATAATAATAATAATAATAATAAAAATCTGAGCAAATACAATAGTGTTCCAGCGCTTCGTGCTTGAACCCTAAAAATCTGAGCAAATACAATAGTGTTCCAGCGCTTCGCGCTTGAACCCTAATAATAAAAATCCTAACAAAAACAATAGGTTTCCAGCGCTTCGCGCTTGAACCCTAATAATAATAAAAATCAGAACAAATACAATAGTGTTCCAGTGCTTCGCGCTTGAACCCTAATTAAAGCTGCAAGCAGCATTTCCCGGGTTCAAGCGTTTAAGGCCTTTGGATTGACATGACAATATATGTCATGTCATGCTACATATGTCATGCTACAGAGGGTGCCACAACATATGTCATGTGAAGTACTCACCCGTCCAGTTTTCCCTAAAATAAACAAAGTCATATCCATTAGAGATGAGCCGGATACTTGACTGAAACGAGTATCCGGTATGGATAAAGCACTTCTGCCGAGTACGAGTATTATACGAGTAATATGAGTCAATATCTGTGCTCGGATTGAATGAAAATCATCATTGGCTAGCTGATTGTGTCAGCGCTCTGTGATAGGCTAGTCACAGCGCCCCTCCCCTACAGTGATAGGCTAGTCACAGCACCCCTCCCCTACAGTGATAGGCTAGTCACAGCACCCCTCCCCTACAGTGATAGGCTAGTCACAGCACCCCTCCCCTACAGTGATAGGCTAGTCACAGCACCCCTCCCCTACACACATACAGATGTGTTGCTGTGTCTCGCTCTGCTCACTCACAGTCACACACAGAACAGCTCTCTGTCTCTCCCTCAGTCACTCGGGTTCGCGGGTCTTTTCCGTTAACGTTTAGGGTTTCTTCAGCTTTTTACTTCGGGTTGTAACGTTAATAATACGTACTTACTAACCAGTAGAGTTCTGGTAAACGTGGGTTTGTTCAGACGTGGTGCTTGCTTGGTAGAATGCGACTCGCATTGCGTCTCTGCCTGTCGGAGATTTTTTTTTTTTTAAACCTTCAGCTGTCTCTAACCAGTAACCAGACACTGAGTGTCTGACACGTTTTTGCTGTATTTCATAAAAACATAAAGGTAGTAAGCTAGTGTTATAAATATTACAAATTAATTACCGGTTAAAGCCCCGCCCATTTCCGGGTTAGGCCCCACCCACTCCGAGAATCAGAATCAGAATCTTTGCCTTACAAGTCAGCACAAAATTGCGTTTTTGGACTGTTTTTTTTAAAAAATGGCTGTTTTTAGTGATTTTTCCATTATAGCACCACCAAGTGGCCAATCGCCGCGGTTTTTGAACAGTGACCTCAGTTTGACCTCTTTCACATGTGTCCCAGGTTTGGTGTTGATAGCTCATTTAGTTCTTGAGTTATTGACATTTTAGTAAAACTGGCTCCTCACAGTCCAAACGTTTTGGGGCCCCTTAAGGACCGTGAATCAAAATTTCGACTTTTTTTCAAACATTATTGACAATGAGACTCCAGAGAATATTACTGCACTGGATTGGTCTCGATCAGGTGAAAAACCTAGGACTAGTTAGCAAAAGTAGGTTTCGGACAAAATGCGCTATAGCGAAAAACTTTTCAAGGGGGGAATGAAATCCTAGATATACGTTTTTTAAGTCATGAGCCAAGGATTCCATTGATATAAAGCACTTGAGATTTGGACATACGGTTTAGGAGTTATGGGCACAAACGCGTTGAGGGGCGCTGAAGCGCCCCAAATTGTCCGATTCCGCTGAGACCTTGGCCCTGAGTAACTGTGAACAGTACTACCATCTGACCAAGTTTGAGCTCTCTAGGCCTTACGGTTTGGGCTGCACGACCGTTTCTAGGGCGGAATAATAATAATAATAATAAAAATCTGAGCAAATACAATAGTGTTCCTGCGCTTCGCACTTGAACCCTAATTGAAGCTGCAAGCAGCATTTCCCGGGTTCAAGCGTTTAAGGCCTTTAGGGAGTTTAAGGCCTTAAAGGATTTTCACATACACAAAGTGACCCGCAAGTTATAGAGGGTGCCACATAGCACGTGCACGTCCATGTTGTGTTAACTGTTTTGATTTCGCTCATTTTGGGGGCGGGGCTACACGTGAAGTCATTTCCCCTCATCGTGCTGAGTGTTTTGATATGTAATATGTCCATGTTGTGCTAACTTTTGGATTTCACTAATTTTGGGGGCGGGGCTACACGTGACGTCAGTTCCCCTCATCGTGCTGTGTTTTGATATATGACATGTCTATGTTGTGCTAACTTTTTGATTTCGCTAATTTTGGGGGCGGGGCTACACGTGACGTCATCAGAATACCTGCGAGAATCAGAATCTTTCTCAGAATCAGAATCAAATGCATAGCAACCTGAGCTGTGGAACGGCGGATGTCTGCCGCTCTTGATTTCAGGATTTCTGTGTTTTTCCACGTATAAGTCGTGGAATCAGAGTTTACCATGTTTACCATGTAGAATCAGAGTTTACCATGTTGTCATAGCAACATGGTAAACTCTAGAATCAGAGTTTACCATGTTGCTATGGCAACATGTTGCAACTGTGTTCGGACTGTGATGTCACACAGGATAATGAAGATTGACATCTCCTGTCAATTATCTTGATGTGCAATGGTAGGGATCTGAACAGATACATAGTGGAGCAAAGAGAGAGAGAGAGAGAACAAGAACAAACAATCGCCGCGGTTTTTGAACTGTAACCTCAGTTTGACCTCTTTCACATGTCCAAACAAGCAGCAGATATAATTTATGTAACAGAGACATGGCTAAAGCCAAACTATTTTGAGAATGATATCAGTCTTACTGGATACTATTTTCATGATAAACCACAAAGTTTTGCTTATGATACAACATAAGATGTTTTTGGTAAACTAAAAGAAGAAAACCACGGTGGTGTTGGTATTTATCACAGAGAAAACGTCAAAGCTTCTTTAGTTGATTTACCTTGTGTTAAATCAACTAAAGAAGCTTTGACGTTTTCCCAAGTCACATACACAAAATGTGTATTTGACCCGCAAGTGTATTTGACCCGCAAGTCACATACACAAAATAACTAAGAAATTGGGATACATGAACAGTCTGACATACTAAAAGCGAATGAACAACAATAGAGCCCTTTAATTGAAGCTGAATGTGCGTTGGGGAGTGAATCAGAATCTTAAGAATTTTTGCCTTAAGAGGGTTTTTGGGTTTTTGGACTGTTGGTGGCGCTAGAGGGCTTTTTTTTAAAAAATGGCTGTTTTTAGTGATTTTTTTCATTATAGCGCCACCAAGTGACCAATCGCCGCGGTTTTTGAACTGTGACCTCACTTTGACCTCTTTCACATATGTCCCTAGTTTGGTGTTGATAGCTCATTTAGTTCTTGAGTTATTGACATTTTAGTAAAACTGGCTCCTCACAGTCCAAACGTTTTGGGGCCCCTTAGGGACCCTGAATCAGAATTTTGACTTTTTTTCAATAATTATTGACAATGAGACTCCAGAGAATATTACTGCACTGGATTGGTCTCGATCAGGCGAAAAACCTAGGACTAGTTCACAAAAGTAGGTTTTGGACAAAATGCGCTATAGCGAAAAAATTTTCGGGGAGGAATGAAATCGGTGATATACGTTTTTTAAGTCATGAGCCAAGGATTCCATTGATATAAAGCACTTGAGATTTGGACATACGCTTTAGGGGTTATGGGCACAAACACGTTTTGGGGCGCTGAAGCGCCCCAAATTGTCCGATTCCGCTGAGATTTTGGCCCTGAGTAACTGTGACCAGTACTACCATCTGACCAAGTTTGAGCTTCGCGCTTGAACCCTAAAAAAAATCTGAGCAAATACAATAGTGTTCCAATGCTTCGCGCTTGAACCCTAATAATAATAAAAATCCTAACAAAAACAATAGGTTTCCAGCGCTTCGCGCTTGAACCCTAATAAAAATCAGAACGAATACAATAGTGTTCCAGCGCTTCACGCTTGAACCCTAATAAATTAATAATGACATCACCATGGCTGCCTTCTTGGGTGCCAGTAGAGAAGGTAGAGTGAAAACCATAACAACTAAACTGAACCATGATGCCGTGATTCCTTTATTATTCAGAATTCAATGGCATTTAAATCATCTTTTTTTGCATACCTTATTCCTTATTAAATTCCTAACTGTATAAAAAGGTGAAAATGTGTTCAGTAAGTAAGAAAGAATAAGACAAAACTTTAAAAGTAATTGTTGAGAACAGTTTCTTCCTACCTGGATATGCTGAAAGTCTTCAGTGAAGGTGTGGAGGTTCTCTGTCTGCTCTGTGACCCAAACAGTGCACTGCCTCAAGACTAAAAGCCCCTGTGTATTTATAATGTGTAATCTGCCCTCCTCTTTTCACCCACCCACCACTGATACACATAAAAGTGTGATCCAGAAGAGAAAGAACAGCAACAGAGTTAAACTTTCACACTCTGATTAAAGATGTATCTTCAGGAGACCCTGTGACAAGGTAATCATGTTTCACGCTGCTTTCTTGCCTCAGTGTTGTCCGTCCAGTCAACAAACAAAAAACCTTCTATAATGTAACTGCTCGTGAAGTCATGATGTAGCAGTCTTGTGATAATATGAATGCCCACACGCCATCTACGGCGAGCACCGAGGGGAAAATGTATTCCTCACAATGCAAATGCACTCAGTATAACATAAAACTTCTCTACTCCGACTTACAGATTAAGTCTGTTACACTATCATATTTTGCCGCAGTGTAGTATCCCTTGTTATCTTAACACTCTTTTACATCTACTACTCATTTATAGCTTATACACCTATTGTACACTAGATGTCGCCTTTGGGTTCTAAAAATGCGTCAAAACCGCCACCATCTTGGTACAGGTGTCTTGTACTTCAAGTTCATGGACGATGCCGGTCTTCTGTGCTGCGTTTGGGTGTTCAAACGAACGAAATCTAAAAACCAAACAGCAAGGGATTACATTTCACAAGTGAGAATGTGTTTTATGATACTGAATGTTAGGAAATTATATTTCTTGTTCTGTTGGTTTGTTTTAGTCCTTGGTTAACGAGCGCAGCTAATCCATGCTACAGTAGTTACTCATTAGTTTGTGACGGTTATGAAAACCGACAATGTTTGTAGATTCCAAAGCTCTTAATAAGGACATTAAAAATTGACCCATGCTTTTTTGCTTAAAGGTGAAGACCCAACTTTATGTATGTTCTGTAAGATTCCCTTATTTGTCAAACATATTTTATTAGATTGTCCTGGACTTAACACAAGCAGAATGGTCTTTTATCAAGTTACTTCACTTAAAGACATATTTAATGACATTATGCCTGAAAAGGGTTTGGATTTTTTTTATCTTATGTTAATTAAAAAAAAAATTGTATAATATGACTTTCTGTTTATATTTGTTTTGTATTTATATGATATTTGTGTTTTTGTAATTGAATTTTTGCCATGAAAATAGCTTTGATTGCTGACATGGCATTAAATAAAATATCTGAATCTGTTTGTAGATTCCCAAGTGATAAACAGAGACGTCAGTACCAATCCAATTTAAATGTGTAAATGAACATGTATAGTCACACCATTGTAGCAGTGTTACATGCAGTAGGCTATAAGGTAAGTAATGATTGTTCATTTGAAGTTTACTCAAGTGGAAGAATGTAACTAATAAACTTACACCTACTAGCACTATATATTATATTGTGAAAGAGTAGATTATCTTAATATCAAAACCTTAAATTTTCTCTGGACTAAATGATAAATACACGTCTGACCGTTAGAACGAACAAAAAAAAAAAAAAAAAAAACAACTAGAAAATCGCATTCATGACGATTTATGGTGATTTTATTTCCATTATTTCTTTGCCTGCATTGACGCTGATGCATTAAAGAGGAGGGGGTCCCCTGTACCAAGATGTCGGCTCTATTGATGCATTCGTTCCAATGAACTGCCGTAGCCAAGGCGACATCTAGGTGTAGATATTTATGAACTGAATCAATGTTAACTAATGAGTTAACTACTATTTACTAAAAAAAGGCCTCAGCAAGAATTCATCTCAGGTATCTAAGAAAGTGTTTGGACCCAGAAATGACTTTTGTATCACGTGTGACATCAGACAACAATCAGACAGATTGAAATGAAGTTATAAATAAAAGAAGAATAAAAGCAGCTCACAACGTAAATACTATTTTCTGAGCTTTCAATGCAGCTTTTTAACTCATTTAATAGAAAGTCATGTGATAGTTATCAGGTGAGCTCCTTTCAGATAGTGTTTCTGACACTGTTTCAGTGTGTGTTTGTGTTATTTCAGATATTATATATAATAGAACTAGCAATTACAACCCTCCAATATTTATACTATGATCAACTGAAATATATGTAGAAGTAATTTATTTTGTAACATCATTGGTGTGAATTGTGAATTTGTCACACCTGAGTCCCCTCCACTTCACAAGTTGGTATCGCCCAATTATTACCTTGCAGCACAGCACTTTATTTACTCTGTGTAACTGTGAGTACAGATTACAGGTAGCACTGAAGATGAAGAAAAGTGCTGTTCAGGGGTTTGTTCTGCATCGGTGGTTAGATAGGGAGAGTAAAAATAATAAAACAATCAGAAGTATGTAAAATAATATGGTTTAATTTGGCTAACAACACCTACAGTCATGTAAAAAATTAGGACACCACATGAAAGCCTGTGTTTTTTTTTTACATAGTTAAACTTATGGGCATTTGATCTTCATTTTAACAAGTAATATAACAAAACAAATAAAACCAAAGAAATGTCTTTTAAATGATCGGCAAAATGTAATTTAAAAAATGTTTAATAATTTAATTGAATAAAAATGAGCTTTTTTAAATAAAAATAATAAATAAACGTGTATAGCAAAACATGTCATTGCAATACTTTTCTGTGAGAAATACTTCATTTTCTGGAAAAATTTCAGGGATGGCAATTTTGTCCATGACTGTATATCGATCTATAGCCACACCTAAATTGCAGGGGCACACCGTTAGATACTTAGCAGTAATATCAATGAAAGTGGAAAGTGAGATATAGATGAAGGATATGACAGTAAACCGTGCTTAAGTGTAGTAGTAGTTGTTTGAAGGAGGGTGTTAAGGAAGGGGGATAGCGAGAGGGAAGTTGGGGAGGGAGCGATAGTTGGTGGACGTTTTACGCGAATATTATAGTTGAAGACTTCAGGCAAAGAAGGAAATTTAAGAGGTGAGTAAAGTTGTTAATATGTTGTATTTGTATTAAATGCATTACAGATGTAATGCATATGTAAATGCATAACGTTAGATCAGCTAATCTCAACCTGGCCGTTTGTTAGTTTGTGGCAGTTTGAAAAGGATAAAATACATGATCAACAAACTCATGGTTCTCAGTGTTTTTACTTAGTAAACGAGTTGTAATATTAAATGTTTAGACATAGTTAGTTACCTAGCAAGTCAGTTATTTTCAGTAAATTAATTAATAAGCTTCTTGGTCCCCTTTGCTTTTGCTCTATAGTTCTCACCAAAATGTAGAGAAAGAAGGACATCATGTCGTTCTTCCAAAGAAAAGATAAGGTAGACAGTGAGACAGAGCCAGATGGTTCAGGTGTAGATAAAGCAAGAGAGAGCAGAGAGCCTGCAGAGAGAGAGCAGGAAGAGTTGTCCATTGGAGAGACTGAGAGTGAAGGAATAGTAGAGGAGGAAAGTGAGACAGATGGAGAGACTGAGGCTGAGAGTGATACACCTACAGAGGAGCCACGTGAAGAGGTTTTCTAGCAAAAACTGTGAAATAATGACTGGCATCCAGACTCTAAAGTGATGTGTTTCTCAAAGAAAAGTCCCTGTTTCCATTTGCTAGAATGTATGAATCAAATATTGAGGACTTGGTGTATGAACTACAGAAGATCAGAAGAATTTTAGAAAGGAAATTACAGAGTGGCATACAGAAGCCTTACAGTGTAGTAGAGCTGGCACTATTCATTGAACCTTATAAAGAAGTTTCTTTGAGCTTTTTTTTTTTTTTTTTTTAATGCAAGATAGCTGTTTCAATCCCTGTTAGTACTGCTTCTTGTGAACTGAGTTTTTCTGCACTAAAGCTGGTGAAAACCTATCTCAGGTCCACAATGTCAGATGACAGATTAAGCAATTTATGTGTTCTAAGTATTGAGTCGGCGGGCACGGTGGCTTAGTGGTTAGCACGTTCGCCTCACACCTCCAGGGTTGGGGGTTCGATTCCCACCTCCACCTTGTGTGCGGGTACTCCGGTTTCCTCCCCTGGTCCAAAGACATGCATGGTAGGTTGATTGGCATCTCTGGAAAATTGTCCGTAGTGTGTGAATGAGTGCGTGTGTGTGTGTGCCCTGCGCTGGGTTGGCACTCCGTCCAGGCTGTATCCTGCCTTGATGCCCAATGACGCCTGAGATAGGCACAGGCTCCCCGTGACCCGAGGTAGTTCAGATAAGCGGTAGAAAATGAGTGAGAGAGAGAGTATTGAGTCATGGTGGGCAAACTAGATGAACTTGCTGATCTTTTAAAAAAAAAAAACAACACAAAAATTGTAGAATACAGTTACTGTCACTGATACTGAATATCTAATGCAAATGTAAAAAATAAAATTGAAATGCAAATACATTGTTGAATGATTATAAACATGGCATTTTGCTTGCTAATGTGCAGAAAATATGACAACAATAAGGTCAAAATGTAACTGGCCCCTCTGACAGTACAACTGGCCCCAGCTTGTTCCCCCAGTTGAAATGGTCTAGAACCGCCACTTTTGGCTTTTATTGCACTTATTTCAACAAAACTCTGAAAATCAGTGTTCAAAACAAAAGAAACAGCATGTTATTGTGATATTGAGATGTTCTCTGAGGTCACAGATGGCTGCTAGTCGTTGGTTGTTCTCCTTCATCTGATCGATGAATCTTGGCAGGTCATTCTGATAGAGGAGCTCATTCCCTGTGATCTGTTCTATGGCCTTCATCACATCCTCCATCACCTTCATCACAGGCTCCTGGAGGATGAATCTGCGAGTCAGACCATCAGCCACACTGACCCTCCCACTCAGGACACCCAGAAGATGAACAGCTTCTCTCACTTTCCCCTGGAACTCAGCTACAGACTGACTCTGCTTCTTCACCTTCTGGATTCCTTCACGTATCTGTTTCAGCTGGTCATCTTTCTGGCTGATGTCACATTCGGTCTGGGAAATCTTAGACATGTAGTGAGATACTTTAAGTTTATATTTTCTCACTTCATTCTCAGACTTTCTCACCTCCTCTTGAGCCACTTGGACAGCTTTGTTTGCTTTATCCAGTTCAACTGCACCACCAATAATCATGGCAGAACCTGAACAGTGAAGAAACAAACTATAGAGTCAGAACAGACTCTCACATGAAGGTTATGATGATGAAACAGATGTCATTATTTTTATCTGTATGCTGTAATTCTCACCTACAATCCATCCAATGACTGGTATAACTAACAGTCCTGCCCCAACACCTGTGACAATTTCAGCATCACGTTTCCTTTTCTCCTGACCCCGAAGTGTGTGTATTGCTGAATCCAGATTTCTCCTGGTCTGCTCCAGAGCTCCCTGAGATTCTCTGTGTAAATATTCATTTGATTCCTTCTTTTCTCTAAAGTTGTCTAAGGTTAGTTTTGTGTCATTCATCTCCTGCTTGAGTTTCCCCTCCTCTTGTATCAGTCTCTCTAAGTTTTCATCCAGACTCTTTAACCCTGAACTGGCTTCCTGTTCTGACTGCTTTAGGAGCTGATGAGCCTGTACTATCTGCTGTCTGATGTAGTCGTAGTTGGAGCATTTCCCAGTTACAGGATCTACATCTGCCTCAATAAGAGCCTTATAGACTTCATTCAGGGAGGAGATCCCACCTTTCAGTGGAGTGAGAGCAGCTTCAGCTGTGTTCTTCAGCACAACTCTGTAGACACAAACAAAACATTTCAACACAGAAAAGAAAAAAAAGAAAATCAAAAGGCCTTAAAAAAATATTGGATTCATTTTTGTTTTGGTTGAATAATTTTTATGCAATTCCTTTTAAAAGTGAATTAATTGTTATGAATTATTTCTGTGAATTCTTGAATTAAACTCACTCGAATGATAAAAGATGATTTATATTACTCTGAAACAGGAAGTAAAAAATGTTAAAAGGGATATAATAATATAAGTATATAATATACTTGTAGAATTCTATATAATTTATTGATCTCATGAGGGAAATACTTGTGTTACAGCAGCTGAGTCAAGCTAGAACCTGCACACACAATATACTGTATGGTCTCAACAATGTAAGTCTACACAAAAAACACAGTTGTAGATTTAACCCTATATACATAGATTACGCTTGCTTTCAGTAAGAGTGACTGGCATAACTACATTCAGTAGTGTCCCTTGTAAACAACCTTGTAGATAATGATAATAATGAAAACTAGTTAAAAAAATAGGTTATATAACACAAGGCTGTTTTTACTCTAACTTGCTATACTGATCTTTATTGCTAAATTGCAATTAATCTTATTAAATATTCAGTTCATTATTAAGAAATGTCAACATGTCAATTTCTGATCATGTTTTAATTTGTATATGTAGATGAAAGTGATGTAATTGCATGTAAGCAACAAAACAAAATCACCTTCACTTATTAAACAAAAGAAATCAAGAAAAATGAGTATTTGATCTGAGGAAAAAGTTAGAACACCCTGTGCCCTTATACAGTAGTTTATCTTTCCCCCTTTGGCTGAACCTCATTGAGATGTTTCTTATAGCCATCAACTGGAAGAAAGTTTTCGCCACTCCTCAATGCAGAATTCTTTCAGCTGTGTGTATTTCAGGGGTTTCTTACATGCACAGACCGTTTCATAACACCACACAGGATCTCAGTAGGATTTAGATCCGGGAAGATGTTGGCAGATGTGTTAAATGTTCTCCATGTGATTTTCAGACAGTGTTGAATGGCTGATTATACATTGAATGAAAGTACTTTTGAGATGTTTTTTATAAACCTTATCAGACTCATAAGCATCAACAATCTTCTTTCTGAAGGCCTCAGAGAGCACTTTGGATGTCACCATGGTAAAACCTCTCACTTCACAATTAAGAGCAAACCACACTAAATGACTTAGTTAATGAGGTTTAACTAAGACAAGACAAAAAAAATTATCTAAAAAAGTGTTCTAATAATTCACACCTGATGTGATTCATCTCTAGGTCATTTAATACATTTTAAATACAAATAATTGTTGGCTGTCCTTAGTTTTTTTTAAATTACATTTTGGCGATCATTTGAAAGACATTTCTTTGGTTTTATTTGTTTTGTTATATTACTTGCCAAATGCCCATATGTTTAACTATGTAAAAAAAAAAAAAAAAAAAGGCTTTCATGTGGTGTCCTAATTTCTTTTACATGACTGTATGTGGAGTGTTGTTAGCCAGATTAAACCATATTATTTTACCTACAGTACTTCTGATTGTTTTATTGTTTTTACTCTCCCTATCTAACCACTGATGCAGAACAAACCCCCAGTGTCATGAAACAATCTTCCTCCTAAAAACATCGATGCTGAACTAAAACCCCTGCTTCAGACTCATTGTAAGAGAAAGTGTCTTAATGAGGAGCTGTTCATGTGACTCTCAGAGAGATGAGCTTACCTCAGTGTCTCCAGGTTACAGAGAGGATTCTCCAGTACAACAGAGAGAATCGTCACTCCTGAGTCTTCTAGATTATTATAGGACAGATCCAGGTATCTCAGGTGTGAGGGGTTTGATCTCAGAGCTGAAGTCAGAGCAGCACAGCCTTCATCTGAGACACCACAAGCACACAACCTGGAGATACACAATAACACACTCATCATCAACAGATCTATATTTTTAAAAAATTTTTTTTTAATTATTTCATCATTTAGAATAAAATGAGGATTTTACACTGTGATCTAGTGAACCATTATCAGCATGTATTGTAAACAGGTTTATTAACAGCAAAATATACAGTACACTTCTTGTGAACCAGCAGAGGTCAGCTGCAGACCCTGGGAACATCACAGGATGCATATACAGGTGCTGGTCATATAATTAGAATATCATCAAAAAGTTGATTTATTTCACTAATTACATTAAAAAAGTGAAACTTGTATATTATATTCATTCATTACACACAGACTGATATATTTCAAATGTTTATTTCTTTAAATTTTGATGATTAGAACTGCCAACTAAGGAAAATCCCAAATTCAGTATCTCAGAAAATTAGAATGTTACTTAAGACCAATACAAAGAAAAGATTTTTTAGAATTCTGGGGCAACTGAAAAGTATGAAGATGAAAAGTATGAGCATGTGCAGCATTCGGTACTTAGTCAGGGCTCCTTTTGCCTGAATTACTGCAGCGATGCGGCGTGGCATGGAGTCGATCAGTCTGTGGCACTGCTCAGGTGTTATGAGAGCCCATGTTGCTCTGATAATGGCCTTCAGCTCTTCTGCATTGTTGGGTCTGGCATATCGCATCTTCCTCTTCACAATACCCCATAGATTTTCTATGGGCTTAAGGTCAGGTGAGTTTGCTGGCCAATTAAGAACAGGAATACCATGGTCCTTAAACCAGGTACTGGTATCTTTGGCACTGTGTGCAGGTGCCAAGTCCTGTTGGAAAATGAAACCTGTATCTCCATAAAGTTGGTCAGCAGCAGGAAGCATGAAGTGCTCTAAAACTTCCTGGTATACGGCTGCGTTGACCTTGGACCTCAGAAAACACAGTGGACCAACATCAGCAGATGACATGGCACCCCAAACCATCACTGACTGTGGAAACTTTTTACACTAGACCTCAAGCAACGTGGATTGTGTGCCTCTCCTCTCTTCCTCCAGACTCTGGGACCCTGATTTCCAAAGGAAATGCAAAATTTACTTTCATCAGAGAACATAACTTTGGACCACTCATCAGCAGCCCAGTCCTTTTTGTCTTTAGCCCAGACGAGACGCTCCTGACGCTGTCTGTGCTCTTCATGCCTCTTGCTGCTGACCAACTTTATGGAGATGCAGATTTCATTTTCCAACAGGACTTGGCACCTGCACACAACATTTTGATGATATTCTAATAATATGACCAGCACCTGTATCTGTACAATGTATTTAAGAGGAATGAAG
The DNA here is from genome assembly GCF_030014155.1 of Tachysurus vachellii. NCBI lineage: Eukaryota > Metazoa > Chordata > Actinopteri > Siluriformes > Bagridae > Tachysurus > Tachysurus vachellii. The sequence goes on along the minus strand of NC_083462.1, from coordinate 2,757,290 downwards.
CCATGAGATGAAACTCATAAAATTGTAATGTGTGGAGCATGTAGGCTATTTAATCATATTTTTCTCTGTTATTTTGAGTTGGTGATTTATTAACATAATCAAAGAATGCTGAACCCCTGCTTCAGTCTCACGAGTAGAGAAGGTGTTTTAGTGAGGAACAGGTCACATGACTCTCAGAGAGATGATCTTACCTCAGTGTCTTCAGGTTACAGAGAGGATTCTCCAGTAGAGCAGAGAGAATCTTTACTCCTGAATCTCCAAGTTTATTCTCAGACAGATCCAGGTCTCTCAGGTGTGAGGGGTTTGATCTCAGAGCTGAAGTCAGAGCAGCACAGCCTTCATCTGAGACACCACAATCACACAACCTGCAGATACACAATAACACACGCATCATCAACAGATCTTCATCTTGGTTTCATATTTACTTTAAAAATGATCTGTAATCTGATAGTATTAATCAGAATGGAATGGATAAACATGAATATGCTATTAAATGCTAACTAAATACAACTGTGTAAATAATTCAAGCAATTTTGTGTGTAAATTTTTATGTGTACCAGTATTCAAAAGCAGCTACTAGTTTTGTGGTTTATGGATCTCTGGATTATTTTGATGAGAGTACATTTGCCACCTGACGTTTTATGAGTTTAAAAGATATAAAGATTAAGCTATGAGTATGTGTCAAGTTCTGGGTAACTTTCCCTGTATTCCTTTATAATGGAGGATATACACCGATCAGGCATAACATTATTACCACCTTCCTAGTATTGTATTGGTTGATCCCCCTTTTGCAGCCTTCGCTCCCCACATGCATCAATGAGCAGTGGCCGCCCATGACCCTGTCGCCGGTTCACCACTGTTTCTTCCTTGGACCACATTTAATAGATACTGACCACTGCAGAAGGGGAACATGCCACAAGATCTGCAGTTTTGGAGATGCTCTGGCCCAGTTGTCTAGCAAAATTTGGCCTTTGTTAATCTTGCTCAAATTCTTATGCTTGCCCATTTTTCTTGCTTCTAACACAAATTCTGTGGACAAAATATTCACTTGCTGCCTAATGTATCCCACGCACCAACCGTGATGAAGTGAAAATCAGTGTTATTCACTTCTCCTGTCAGTGGTCATATTGTGCCTGATCAGTGTATATATCTTACACTGTATTTTTGCATTATTTTTGCAATATCTTTTTGCATATTCTGTATGCATGTAATAACTTGTATTAAGACTTGTGAATGAGTTATTGGGACTCTCAGAGAGCTGATCTTACCTCATTGTCTCCAGTTTACAGTGAGGATTCTTCAGTCCAGCAGAAAGACTTTTCACTCCTGAGTCTCCTAGTTTACTCCCAGACAGATCCAGTTCTCTTAGTTTGGAGTATTCAGAGCTGAGCACTGAGGCCAAAGCTGCACAACTTTTCTCTTTTAGTGTTACATGCTGAATACTGAAGTAAAAAAAAGAATATATACTAAAGTAACACTATTGCAAGTTATTTATTCATTCTGTTTTTCTTAAATGAGAAAAAAAATGCAAAAAAATGTTTCTGACGCAGCCCAAATACTGACTCAAGATTAGTCCCTATTGTTCTTTTTTCTTTTTTGTCTGATACCAATTGTTATGTTGTTAATATCAGATGGCTAAGTATTTTTACATTTTTTATTTTTACTGTAAATTTTACATTTTGTCCCAGTTATTTCTGTTTTTCCTCTTTCTAACAGTGTAACAGTAGAACATTTCTATTCAGATTTACTTACACTGCTTTTTTGGATGCTGCAATCACAGGCATCACCTTCAGAAGAGCCAGATCCGTTATCTTCTCTGAACTATATTTACTCAGGTCAAATTCCTCCAGCTCCTGTGCTGAGGTCAGTAACACAAACACCAGAGCAGACCACTGTGAAGAAGATAGTTTTTGTTGTTTTCCAGATTTCAGGTAGTGTTGGATTTCCTCGACTAGTGAATTATCACCCAGTTCATTCAGACAGTGGAACAGATTGATGGATTTCTCTGTAGGAATATCTTCAGTGATCATCTTCTTAATGTACTGAACTGTTTCTTCTTTGCTCTGGGGGCTACTTCCTGTCTGTGTTATAAAGGTTTCTAAGAGTTTCTGATTGGACTCCAGTGAAAGACCCAAAAGAAAGCGAAGGAAAAGGTCCAGACATCCAGTCTTAGTTTCCAAGGCCTGATCTACAGCCCAGATGTGGACATCTGAGATTGTGTTAAGAACCTGACTGTGTTTAAGAACATTAATCTTCTCCTTCATGAAGGTCAGGTGCACATACAGAGCTGCGAGATGCTCCTGAATGCTCAGATGAACAAAGCAGTACACTTTACTGTGGTGAAGCCCAAACTCCTCTCTGAAGATCTGAGTACACACACCTGAGTACACTGCTGCTTCTCTCACATCAATACCACACTCTCTCAGGTCTTCATCATAGAAGATCAGGTTCCCTTTCATCAGCTGCTGAAAAGCCAGTTGTCCCAGTTTAAGAAGCATTTCTTCATCACTCTCCTGCTTCTTTGAGTATTTTTCTCTTATGATGTTTGTCTGAATGATGAGGAAGTGTGTGTACATTTGAGTCAGAGTCTTGGGGATCTCTCCATTCTCTGCTTCACCCAACATTCTCTCTAGAACAGTGGCTGAAATCCAGCAGAAGACTGGGATGTGACACATGATGTAGAGGCTCCTTAATGACTTCAGGTGTGTTATGACGTTATTGGCCAGGCTCTGATCACTGATCCTCTTCCTGAAGTACTCCTCCTTCTGTGGGTCATTGAACCCTCGTATCTCTGTGACTCGATCCACACACTCAGAGGGGATTTGATCAGCTGCTGCAGGTCTGGAGGTGATCCAGATGAGAGCAGAGGGAAGCAGATTCCCTTTGATCAGGTTTATCAGCAGCACAGGCACTGATGCTGATTCAGTTACATCACACACTCTCACTGTGTTCTGGAAATCTAGAGGAAAACAACACTCGTCCAATCCGTCAAAAATGAACAGAACCTTTTCCAAACTGAACATTTCTGTTTCCTTAAAAAAGACATGAAGGAGCTCCATCAGACTCAGTTTCTGGTCCTTCATCAAGTTCAGCTCTCTGAAAGGAAGTGGAAATATGAGGTGGACGTCCTGATTTACTTTCCCTTCAGCCCAGTCCAGAATGAACTTCTGCACAGAGACTGTTTTTCCGATGCCAGCGACTCCTTTTGTCAGCACAGTTCTGATTGGTTTGTCTTGTTCAGGTAAAGGCTTAAAGATGTCATTGCATTTGATTGGTGTTTCCTCTGTTGTTGTTCTCCTGGATGCTGTTTCAATCTGTCTCACCTCATGTTCATTATTGACATCTTTACTGTCTCCCTCTGTGATATAGAGCTCTGTGTAGATCTCATTCAGGAGTGTTTGGGTTCCCAGGTTTATCATCACTCCATTCAAACACTGAAACTTCTTAATCATATTTAACTTGTACTTTTTCTGTAATTCACTGACACCAGCAGACCGTGGTTTGTGACTGTAATATGATGAAGTAGAAAGACATGAGACATAGGGTCTAATTACTACAGTTCAAAATAATGAGTGGTAATGACAGTTGTTATGATGGTCTCACTGTTTATTTGCATGATTCTAATGTATGTTTTTTTATAATCTAATCATGTAGTGAGGTTTATAATAGCAGTGTGTCCATGTCAACCATTTTAATACTATATTTTAAACTTTACTATATTTTACTATATTTTCACTAGAATTATTCATTAATTTGAATGCACTAATTTTCACAGTTAAATGCACAGCTACATTAATACACTAAACAGATTATCCGTTATAAATGATTGCAAATATAAATTTAATTTTTTTTAATAAGAAACCTTGCCAGAAATGATATACTATAAGATGGATGGAAGGTCAGTCAATTTAGTCATCAGACCTTTTTTGTGAGGGAAGAGGGTTTTTTTGTCTTGTTTCAAGAAAAATTTACCTTCAGTATTACATTTACGGCATTTAGCAGAAACCCTTATTCAAAGTGACTAACGTTTTATTTCAATTTATACAGCTGAGAAATTGAGCGTTAAGGGCCTTGCTCAGGGGCCCAGCAGTGGCAGCTTGGTAGACCTGGGATTCAAACTCATGACCTTCCGATCAGGAGTTCAACACCTTAACCACTGTGCTACCACATCCCTACATTATAAATAATAATATTAATAGTATTATTAATTAATAGTGTTTTAATGATTAAAGAAATTAAATTACATTTGGTGCAGGCTTGATGCCAGATGCCTGATTCCGACACAACCCCCCTTTTTTTTTTACGGGCTTGGGACCGGCACTGATAGTTAACTCTTCAGTGTCTGGGTTAGCTCCTTGCCCAGGAATCAAACCCAGGCCTCGGCAATGAGGGCATGGGAGCATTGTTTGCACATTACCACTAAAATATTTGGCTAGACTGGATTAAGACATGTGTAGCACAGCATTTCTTTCTGCAGTGACTGTAGATATGAGAACCATGAGGGGTTATCGGGGTAGAGGTGAGTAGACTGGTAGTTTAAAGTTCACAGGAAAATCCATAGACCCGTCACTCTTCATGGAGATACAGCTCTGTAGTGGTGAGTCTGATTGCTTTCTCTTTAGTATACTGAACAACATTATAAACAGACATTTAATGATTCATACACTCCATACAGTCTTTAACTGACACAACAGTTTAATAAGAATTTTTGAGAAATGCTCATATTCACTTTTTCATGGAGGGACAACCAAATAACAGTAATCCATTCGCCTGGATTTTAATTCAATACGTTTTCACGTTACACATTTTCAGCAACTTATAGACAAAGGCTTCCTCTGAAGTATTTAGCTAGACTGGACTAAGACGTGTATCACAGCATTTCTCTCTGCAGTAACTTTAGATATAAGGTTACCTTTGTACAAGTGAGGAGTCTCCATGTTTAAAAAAAAACAAAAGCAACACTGCTGTATAAAACAATAGTGGATTTAACATCAAATTTTAAAAGGTGTATTTTAAAAATGTATTCTAATATATATATATATATATATATATATATAATATATTTATATATATATATATATATATATATATATATACACCTTTAAAAGTTATACACAGTTTGTTCAATTCAAGGATAATTCATGCAATTATTGCTTATTTCTTGTCTCTCCTTATTGTTCAAGTGGTTGAGGTTGATATGGGATTTAGAAAGTAACTAATAAGTAAATAGACCAAATTAGTAAGTAGACCAATACTTTCTAGAGCTAGTAATTATTACATTAATTTAATTAGACTGGTTGAAGATGTAATTTGTAGTTAGTAATTAAGAACTATTTTAGAGTAAATTCCCAACTGTTATAATATCAGAGGTGAAAAAGGAAGAACAGTATTTTATTTTATCAGAAAACAACACAAAAATGGTCAGAAAGCGCTTAAGAGCAAGGGACACTTTCCTGATTGAGATTATGAGATTATGGATCTTATTGATCTTATTGACTGTAAAGAAAAACGATATCGCTCAAATAAAAATGCATAGGGATGTGACAAAAATCCACTCTGGGCTCAAACGAATTAATACAGACTCTTCATCAACAGGATCGTCTCTTATTCTTCATACCTTGACTGTAATATTGGTGTACCTCAGGGGTCAGTATTGGGCTCTATTTTGTTTAGCCTGTATATTAATGACTTGCCTTCAGTTTGTCAGTCTGTTAATATACAAATGTATGCAGATGATATGGTTATTTATTTGCATACTAAGACCAAACAACAGGCAGCAACTGAATTAAACAAAGCATTGGTGCATGTTTCTGCCTGGCTAAAAATCTCAGATCTGCATCTTAACATTAACAAAACAGTCTATATGTTCTTTTCTAAGAGGTCCACAAATGTACAGCAGGCAGATGTTTTTATAGAAGGAGAAAAAATCATGGAAGTGTCCAATTTTAAATACCTTGGTATTATTTTGGACTCTAATTTAACTTTTAAAAAGCATGTAAAAAAAAGTGGCTAATACCATCAGATATAATATGGCTAACTTTAGATACATTAGGCCATATATAACAATAGAGGCAGCCAAACTATTTATGCATGCCATGATTTTTTCTCACATATCATACTGTTTCACAAGCAAATATGACAACTCTAAAACCAATTGAGACCCTTTATAAGCAAACCTTAAAAATATTAGATCAAAAACCTATCAGTCATCACCACTGTAATATTATTAATGAAATCTTTCATGACTAAAGTTGATGTTTGTAGTCACTAATAATTTGGTACTGTAGGAGTGACCAAATTATAAACTAGAAATAGCTTTTGCATCACATGTGATATCAGACAACTATCAGACAGATTGAAAGGAAGTTAAATAAAAACAAGCTCATGCCTTAAATACCATTTACTGAGACTTCACCTCAACTTCACCTCAGAATTGTATTTTTTCCTATTTATTTACTTTTTAACTCATTTGTATTCAGTCATGTGCTATTTATTATATGAGCTCCTTTTGTGCTAGAATTGCAGAGTAATCAGAGATGAGTGGGTGAAAAGGGGAAGGTGGATTACAGATAAATATTCAGGGACTTTCTGTTTTGGGGCAGTGCAACATTAAGGATAAAATGATTGGAAAACGGACGATGTTCTCAACACATGGTGCGTGTGTGTGTGTGTGTGTGTGTGTGTGCGCGTGTACTGATGAGCCAATATTTTATGCTGTCTGAGGTAATGTAATTACTTTACTCAGTGAAGGAGAGTGATGGGATTCCTTCCTCTATCCAGATTGTGTGTGTGTGTGTGTGTGTGTGTGTGTGTGTGTGTGTGTGTGTGTGTGTGTATGTGTGTGTGTGTGTGTGTGTATTGCTGTCCTTCTCTTAGAAAAGTACAAGATGAATTAAAATAATGCTACAAGATATTCATGTATAGTGGATTATGCTATAAAAAACACGTTCAGGTACAATCCTGGGGGAAAATGGCAAAAAAATGTCAACTTTAACAACGAATCATGGGTCAGAAAGAGATCAAAGAGATGCCCTGCTAAGACCTTTTCTCATTTATTTTTGCCTCAATGAACTGATTGGGGGAAAAGTTAGAAACAGATCTGGTGAGAAATACAACAGTGAAAGCATCTGTCCCACAATGAAGCATGAAGGATGAGATGTGATGAGGTGGGGAATCATTTTAGCTGTTGGTCCTGGTGAAAATTAATAATAAATTTAATAATAAAGTTTATAAAAAAAGCTTTCTGCAGATTTACCCAGAAGGATTAAACATGTAAAAGAAATGAAAGGGAAAAGCTATTCTTTTTTTTTTTAAATTTATTTATTTGAAAGGGACAATGCACTACGGCTTATTTTATTAGAATTTTCATAAGACAATATAAGTTATCAATAAATATTAATAATAAAACAAGCTTCACATAAAAAAAACAAAAAAAAAAAAAAAAACGTAAATCAACCGCACAGAAAGATAATCTACCTGATGGCAATCCTCCTGCTGGCTGGCGATGTCCAACTAAATCCGGGGCGTCAGTGAGTGGAGGTATGCACGGAAGGTGCCTGTCGCGGCATGGGGAAAGCGGCGGCGAATGGAGTGGTCTGGCTGCTTCGTCCGTGCTAGGGAGCGGTGCTCTCGATGTGAACCTTTCATCTGGTGCCGACACACGGTGTACTGTTCGTGCTTTGGATGTGGCGGACGCAGTTGTCGGGGATTTGCCTCGGATGCGGCGTGGAGAGTGCTCAGGTCTGGGGCGGAGCCAGGGGGTGGCTAATGGTGGCCATGGCCACCATCACGTAATCACGGCCACCCCGCTCGCAACTGCATTTTTAATAGAAGAAAATGATCTCGATCACATGTCTACAATCATTGGAAACCGCGCGGTTTTCCACCTATCGTAAGAAGCGGGAGATGAGGAGCAAGTTACAGCACAGCCTCTGTTCCTGGTTAACTGTGCTTATTGAACCATATAAAGATGTGTTCCACGAGCTCTTTAGATATACCTGTCAGTACAGCTGCATGTGAACGCAGCTTCTCTACTCTCAAGCTGGTAAAAAGTTACCTGCAATCAACCATGAATGATGATAGACTGAGCAATCTGGGTGTCTTAAGTGGAGTCCAGACGAGCCAAGTCTCTAAACCTCGAGGAATTTGTGAATTTCTTTGCTTTAAACCACAAAAACCGCTAAAAAAATCCAACTAATGCAACTTGTTTGTACTAGTAGTACTTAGTGTCATGGATTTTGGAAACAGATTGTAAGTTTGTTACAGTTTTATTGTTTGCACTTTTAATAAAATGCACTTTAGTAGTCTACATTATGCCTACATAATTGATTTTCTGGTCTTTATATAGTTTTTTCAGCAATGGGAGATATGAATTCTGGTTTCAAAGTTTTATTTGTTCAAATAGTTTTAAAAACATGTGGTTGAATTATGACTATACATTTAATGTGAATTTAAATAATTTTTATTTAAATTAATTTAATTAAAATTAAAGTATTGCACGTCATACATCATTGTAATTTTGGCACCTATACTTTAAAAAAAGTATTTTAAGGTTAGATGAGTGTTGTTTGTTTGCATAATGATATTTTCTGTGCCACCCCAGAGTAAGTGCTGGCCCCTGCCTGGCCACCCCTATGAAAAATCCCTGGCTCCGCCATTGGCTCAGGTCCACGAACGCTAGGTAGCGGTGAGTTTCAAAACTTGACTTCTCTGCCATCACAAGAAAACAGTTCCAATTCCGCTAAACAGCCCTTTCTCAACCAGCAACAGTGGGGATTAAACCCGGCGATTCAGAAAATTCGAAGAATGTACTTTTTTAAAACTCTTAATCATGCAAAATTGATCTGGGATCCGCAGTCCAAACCCAAAGGATCACTCGGCGGACATTTAAATATACGAAGTATTATGTCTAAAATAAAATCAGCTAGAACATTTATTGTCTCTCACTAATCTGGATTTTCTTAGTCTTTCTGGAACATGGCTTAATAAGCGCTCACCTGAGGCTGCCTTTGATATTTCTGGGTATAATGTGTTTAGGAGGGATAGAAATAAGGGCAAGGGAGGGGGATTGTTAGTATATGTTAAAAACACAATTAAATGTAACCTCATTGAATGGTCACAGGAAATAGACATGGAGTATATTTGGTTGAACATGTGTCTATCTCCTCAAATGTCTTTTATTGTAATTTGTTTATACCGACCACCATCAACCAATATTATATTTTATTAGCATCTCCATAATATCCTTAAGCAATGTGATGATAAAAAGGAGTTGATTTTAATGGGTGATTTTAATATAAAATGGGACAAAAAACAGAGAGGAAAAAACTTAGAGAGATAACAAACAAATTCAATCTTTCCCAATTGATACAAGGTCCAACAAGAATAACCAACTCCTCCCAGACACAAATTGACCTGATATTTACAAACAGACCTGAGAGAGTAATTAAATCACATAATCTGTTGACTGGTCTGTCCGATCATAATATTACACTGATAGTAAGGAAACTAAACAGAAAACAATTAGTATATCCAACTTCAAGAAAACAATTTTATGACAAAATTCCTAAAAATGAAATAATCAACTTGGAAAAAGCTATAAATCAAATTGACTGGTCTGACCTCCTAACCAGCGGAGATACTGAGATTAGTTGCAGCACTTTTTTTTCGACTATCACTGAGATAAGAGCAGCCTTCATAAGAAAGGTGAAATGTAATCATGGAAAGAAGATCACCTTACCATGGCTAAATGATAGGCTCTGGCAACAAATGAAAGAGAAAGACTCTGCTTTAAAGAGGGCTTTAAAATCAGGACATAGTAGGGACCGGCTTACCTTCACAACTCTCCGAAATAAGGTATTAAGGAATTTAAGAAAGTCTAAGGCTGAATTTTTTATCACAACTATCAATGAAGATCATGGAAATGGAAAACTTATTTTGAGAAATCTTAATAAATTAACTGGTAGGAATAAAGAACAAAGGATAATTTTACCTGAACTCAAAGTGAATGGAATCCTGACCCAAGATACTGATATGATAGCAAGTATATTTAATGATTTTTTTTTATAAATTCAGTCAGGGAGCTGGTTCAAAGTATCCCAACTGAAACTATACCATTTATCCCTATTGATAAAACTAAACCAATTTTTAAAATAAAGGAAATATCTGAATCAGAGGTCATAAAAATTATAACCTCGTTAAAAAATTCAAAAGCTAGGGATTCATATGGTTTGGATACCATGTTTTTAAAATTACACAAGGACGCACTTGCTTGCCCAATTGCACATCTGATCAATCTATCAGTTAGGCAAAGTATTTTTCCAAGCTTTTGGAAAACAGCAGTTGTATCTCCGATTTATAAGTCTGGTGATAAAACAATGGTGTCAAATTATAGACCCATTAGTATTTTATCAGTAGTATCCAAGGTGACAGAAAAATGGGTAGCTGAACAGTTAAAAAATTATCTAAACTTGGGACACACACCTTTACACCCAATGCAATTTGGATTCCGCACAAACCACTCTACAGAGACAGCAAACTGTTTCCTCCTTGAAAATATCAAGTCAAAATTAGATGAGGGTGGTATAGTTGGTGCAGTGTTTTTGGACCTTAAGAAGGCTTTCGACACTGTGAACCACCAGACACTATTCTCAAAATTATCTTCTTATAATTTCTCAGATGAGGCTATGAAATGGATGGAGTCATATTTAACTAACAGGAAACAGTGCGTACATATTGGTAATTCTTATTCTTCATACCTTGACTGTAATATTGGTGTACCTCAGGGGTCAGTATTGGGCTCTATTTTGTTTCGCCTGTATATTAATGACTTGCCTTCAGTTTGTCAGTCTGTTAATATACAAATGTATGCAGATGATATGGTTATTTATTTGCATACTAAGACCAAACAACAGGCAGCAACTGAATTAAACAAAGCATTGGTGCATGTTTCTGCCTGGTTAAAAATCTCAGATCTGCATCTTAACATTAACAAAACAGTCTGTATGTTCTTTTCTAAGAGGTCCACAAATGTACAGCAGGCAGATGTTTTTATAGAAGGAGAAAAAATCATGGAAGTGTCCAATTTTAAATACCTTGGTATTCTTTTGGACTCTAATTTAACTTTTAAAAAGCATGTAAAAAAAAAAGTGGCTAATACCATCAGATATAATATGGCTAACTTTAGATACATTAGGCCATATATAACAATAGAGGCAGCCAAACTATTTATGCATGCCATGATTTTTTCTCACATATCATACTGTTTCACAAGCTGGTCCCAAGCAAATATGACAACTCTAAAACCAATTGAGACCCTTTATAAGCAAACCTTAAAAATATTAGATCAAAAACCTATCAGTCATCACCACTGTAATATTATTACTAAATACAACTTATTCAATTTTAACAATTTCTCACATTATCAAGATGCCTGTCTCATTTTTAAAATTTTACATGGGCTTGCACCCCCACCACTGCGTGAATTTATAAAACTGAGGAATAACAGTGATAGGGCAAACAGGGCAGCTACCAGGGGAGACTGTGTTATACAGTATAGGCGAAGTAAGTTTGGTCAAACAGTCTTTTCAGTACGGGCCTCAAATTATTGGAATTGTCTCCCTACTGAACTCAGAAAGAGCACCAGCTATTCATCATTTAAACTCAAACTCAAGAAATGGATTAAAAACACTCAAAATTGCAATCATCAATAGTTAACTTATTTTATCTTTGGTACTGCCCATTTTTGTATTGTATTTATTATTATTTATTTAGTGTTTTAATTTGTTTTGTGTTTTTCATGTATTTAATTTTTGTATTATGATATTGTGTTGACCTGCCAAGGGACTGCAGATGAAAAATAGCTCTTCAGCTAATTCTGGCACATTTACATTTTGAGTGTAAACAAAAAATGTTGATTGATGTGCATTGTCCCTTTCAAATAAATAAATTAAAAAAAAAAGAATAGCTTTTCCCTTTCATTTCTTTTAAATGTTTAATCCTTCTGGGTAAATCTGCAGAAAGCTTTTTCATAAACTTTATTATTAAATTTATTATTAATTTTCACCAGGACCAACAGCTAAAATGATTCCCCACCTCATCACATCTCATCCTTCATGCTTCATTGTGGGACAGATGCTTTCACCGTTGTATTTCTCACCAGATCTGTTTCTAACTTTTCCCCCAATCAGTTCATTGAGGCAAAAATAAATGAGAAAAGGTCTTAGCAGGGCATCTCTTTGATCTCTTTCTGACCCATGATTCGTTGTTAAAGTTGACATTTTTTTGCCATTTTCCCCCAGGATTGTACCTGAACGTGTTTTTTATAGCATAATCCACTATACATGAATATCTTGTAGCATTATTTTAATTCATCCTGTACTTTTCTAAGAGAAGGACAGCAATACACACACACACACACACACATACACAATCTGGATAGAGGAAGGAATCCCATCACTCTCCTTCACTGAGTAAAGTAATTACATTACCTCAGACAGCATAAAATACTGGCTCATCAGTACACGCACACACACACACACACACACACACACACACACACGCACCATGTGTTGAGAACATCGTCCGTTTTCCAATCATTTTATCCTTAATGTTGCACTTCCCCAAAACAGAAAGTCCCTGAATATTTATCTGTAATCCACCTTCCCCTTTTCACCCACTCATCTCTGATTACTCTGCAATTCTAGCACAAAAGGAGCTCATATAATAAATAGCACATGACTGAATACAAATGAGTTAAAAAGTAAATAAATAGGAAAAAATACAATTCTGAGGTGAAGTTGAGGTGAAGTCTCAGTAAATGGTATTTAAGGCATGAGCTTGTTTTTATTTAACTTCCTTTCAATCTGTCTGATAGTTGTCTGATATCACATGTGATGCAAAAGCTATTTCTAGTTTATAATTTGGTCACTCCTACAGTACCAAATTATTAGTGACTACAAACATCAACTTTAGTCATGAAAGATTTCATTAAACATTTCACTATGAATTGTTTAACTCAAAGTATAAAGACCCTGTGATCTGAACCCAACTTCCAAAGCTTGAATATGCAAAGAAATAATTTCACTGTGCTGTAATTTATATGAAAACTAAAGGCTTTATCTTCTTAAATCTTCAATAGTTTTTTCAGACCAGTGTCTCTTTGTTCTGAAGTGCCTACCCTTATATCCTGGATGTCTTCATTGAAGGTGTGGAGGCTCTCTGTCTGCTCTCAAAACCTGCAGGGTTAAAAAACAGAAAGTCCCTGATTATTTATGATCTGTAGTCCACACTCTTCATGTCACCCTCCCATCTCTGATACACTCTTAATGACGAGATAAAACGGAGCTCATTGTGTAAATCTCACAGAACTGACGAGGGCCGGACAGGGACACAATTTAAGGCCAGGAAATCCCACACCCACCCAGGTCATCCTATGCACCCAAATAAATTTAGAAACAATACTGTTGTTTATCCGATAAATTATACAGTGACAGTCAGTGGTCCATGTGATGATATTTATTTAACAAAGCTTGTGTCCAACATACCACACATCACATATGAACATAGCTCTCGTGTGTTCTTAGTACATACGCCCCCAGGGGGTTGGAGGACGTTTTTAAAGAACCCAACATTTATCACAATGATCTACATCCCCTTCCTTTAGCTGAAACCTCCTATCAAAGGGAAGAAAACATATTTAACAATGAACGGTACTAGCATGACACTGACTTGTTCAATAACCAAGAATATGAATGACTTCCATTATAACACTGAATCTATTGCAGTGAATAAATTAATGTTAACAGATACAAATCTCAAGATGTTCTCTGTATGCATGAAGAAAACTACATTGAAGAATGACACTGGCAGTATTGAAATGTCCATAATAAACACATTTAAACAAGCACTCAAAATAATAACAAAAGTGTCACCAAATATGCCATTACTAGAACTCACTGTTCATATCTTGGATTAGGCTTGCAGATACAACGTAAGCTGTATTACTGACCTTAATAGGAGATTGTACAGTGTGTTTAGGAGGTCAGTAGGAGTGGATTCTAGTTGTGGAAGGTGTATTTGTGGTGAGTGTGGTATAGGGGGAGCAAATTCCTGTGTATGTGTAGTGGTGTTCTGAGAGTCACTGTCCTCGGGGTTGAGCCGTGATGGAGGGGGCTCAGCAACAGAAAGGATGTGGTGTCGGTTCCTCCTGTACCGAGGCTCCTTATTCACCTCCTTTACTGTGCCAAGGTGGTTGTATCCTTTCAGGGTTTGCATTCTAACAACTTATCCCTCTGCCAATGGTTGCAGTGGATGACAAAAATCACAATCAAGTATTGTGTCTGCACATGTTATGTTGTTGGTTATTCATGGATAATTGTTGTACGGAACCGATTATCCTTTTCCATCCTTACCACAGCCGGCTTGGTAATCACCCGTTGCTGACCCTGAGAAACCCTATAGACTTAACTCAGGGTCAGAACAGTGAGAAGGTTGAATTTAGACAGCAGGATATGGCAAAGAATTGCACAGTTTTTGCAATTTGGACAAACTCTTCTCACCAACTCCAAGCCCTTCTTGTCTTCTTCTGAGAGCTTCTTCACTGTCCTTACACTATTGCTGTCCAAAGCTGATGTCTTCAGCCTATCCCAGTGTGTTGCAAAGTTTGTTTGCTCTACCTGCAATGTCTCCACTGTGACACAATCATCAAAATTGATCAAAAATGTGCTAAGCTCCACTAGAGCTAATTTTGAGAGTTTTGTATTTCAGCAAAATGTTTAGGATTCATGCAGGCGAAAATCTGAACACAGAGCTGCACTTGCTGTGTATCAGTGGTAGATACTATCTTGGACAATGTCCATGATGACATTGTGGACTTTGTATTATTTCAAAGAATCTGAAGAAAATCTTTTTCTTGGAGGGCAGTTTGTACCTTAAAGTCATAATCATCCTCCTCTGGTAGATTGTTGTTTTCCCATTGTACAAATGAATCTGCTGCTTTTTTAACACCTTCAAAATCCCAGCTGAAGTTGTCCTCAGTTTCAATAATCATACGCTGATAATAACTTGTCTGAAGGTACATTTACAGTGGTGTAGTTCAGCAAATATTGGAAGGAAAATCTGTGCTGTGAGAGACATTTCATATCTGAGTAGTGCCTCCATGTAACCTCTGGCTTTCACTCTCACAGTCGGTTGTATTGTAATGCCTTTCTAAATCTTTGCCATGGTAGTAAAAAGGTCAATGTAAAATGCCCCCTCAGGATTTCCAGAATATTCAAAAACTTTGCATAGTGCTTGATCTTTGTACCACCACCGTGTTTCTCCTATTGGAGCAATATGTTGGTGTCTCCTGTCCTCACTGACTTCCTCCCACACTTTCATGCATTTGTAAGACTCTTGTATGAATGTGATGATGTCATTTAGCAGAGAGAAAAGTGATGCACTTGACACTACAATCTCAGTTGTGTCTGCCAACACAAGATTAAGTATATGTGTATGACACCAAACAGACTTGTGGTGGTGCCTCTTGTGTGAGAAGTGTAGAAAATCCCTTGTATGGGTCTTGCATGTTTGCAGTCCCATCTGTTGTCAATGACAACTTTTCCAAAATTTTCTTCAGCAAAACAACAAGATTTTTTTTCCAGAAGACTCACAGAGTCAATGACTGCAGCTATTTTCTCATTGATGACATGGGTCACATATCTTTGTACATCACACTGATTCTTAGCAGTCAAATCTTGTGTTGCATCCATTTGTACTGAACACATTCCATCTTCCTTAACTTCTTCAGCAATTCTTTGTTGGATTCAGATACTGATAACACTAATGATTTTGTTTACTGTCATCTTGGACAGCAAAGTCAAAAAGAAGGTGGGGGGGGGTCAAAGCAGTCACATGAATGTATTCCTGCCAACTAACTGTACAAACACTCTCACACACACAGTCTCTCTCTCTCACACACACACTCACACACACACACACACACACACACACACACACACACACACACACACACACACACACACACACACACACACACACTCAAACACACACACTCATGAGTAATGTAGTTGGCAGGGTAACAGTTGTCTCATCACTTGGCCCAACATGGAGATCTGGAGATACCTGAGATTACTGTGGATGAGCACCTTGGACATTACATGATGGCTTTAGGACAACAATCACCACAAACAGATTTTGCACTCTCTATCAGTGAAAAGCAAAAAATAGACTTCGTGTCACGCCCACCACGGACAATTCTGAAAAGATACATATACATTTTTGTATTATATTAATCTTTATATTAAACTTTTGTGTTATGTTTATGTTCTCTAAAGCTGATTTGAGACAATGTCAATTGTTAAAAGTGTCATACAGATAAATTTGAATTGAATTGAATTCCCCCACAGACCACCAGAGGGCATCCTTACCAAGTACATGAACTTTTATTGTTTGCTTTATTTCTTTTTTTTGATTATTAAACACCTCCTTTGTATTTTCCAATTTGTCACTTTATATAAGTTCTGTGTTTCCTTTCTTTGCTTACTGGAACAAAAACACTCACACACACACACACACATTCACACACACACATTCACATACACAAGTAATGTAGTTGACATGAGAAACACCAGGGTAACTTCTGGAAAGTTACTAGACATTTTATATATATATATATATAATATTAAATCTTGAATTTTTGTATTATATTAATCTTTATATAAAACTTTTGTTTTATGTTTATTATCTTTAAAGCTGATTTGAGACGATGTCTGCTGATAAAAGTGTTATACAAATAAAACTGAACTGAATTTAGCTGAATTAATGTCGTAACAAAGCAGCCAGTGACATAAGAAACATTGTTCATGTATCTGAGTGACAGATGATGTGTATAATATAGTTTACTGAATATTTAAAAGCAGACTTGTGTATTTATGGAACTGTTTTAGCTCCAAAGCCATGGACAATGAATATACAGTATCTGACAGAAGTGATTACACTTCTCACATTTTTGTAAATATTTTATTCTATCTTTTCATGTGACAACACTGAGGAAATTATACTTTACTACAATGTAAAGTAGTGAGTGTTCAGCTGGTATAACAGTGTAAATTTGCTGTCCCCTCAAAATAACTCAACACAGCTATTAATGTCTAAACCGCTGGCCACAAACGTAAGTGACAATGTCCATATTGGGCCCAATTAGCCATTTTCTCTCCCCGGTGTCATGTGACTCATTAGTGTTACAAGGTCTCAGGTGTGAATGAGGAGCAGGTGTGTTAAATTTGGTTATCACTCTCACTCTCTCATACTGGTCACTGGAAGTTCAACATGGCACCTCATGGCAAAGAATTCTCTGACGATCTGAGAAAAAGAATTGTTGCTCTACATAAAGATGGCATAGGCTATAAAAAGATTGCCAAGACCATGACGCAGCACGGTGGCCAAGACCATACAGCAGTTTAATAGGACAGGTTCCACTCAGAACAGGCCTCGCTATGGTCCACCACAGAAATTGTGCACATGGTCAGCGTCATATCCAGAGGTTGTGTTTGGGAAATAGACATATGAATGCTGCCAGCATTGCTGCAGAGGTTGAAGGGGTGGGGTGTCACCCTGTCAGTGCTCAGACCATACGCCACACACTGCATCAATGGTCTGCATGGCTGTCGTCCCAGAAGGAAGCCTCTTCTAAAGATGATGCACAAAGAAGCCTGCAAACCTTTTTGCTGAAGACAAGCTAAGGACATGGATTAGTATGGAACCTTGCTAAAGATATTTATTGAATTATAATTAGTGCAATCAATCAATCAATCAATCAATCAATCAATCAATAAGCAAGCAAGCAAACAGAATCACAACATAAGGTAACAGCAGAGGGTGCTGTATGGCAACATTTATGAATATGAGACAAACACAGTATCACGTATAACTCAGACACGCTTGCAGACTCACACACACACACACACACACACACACACACACACATGCATACACAAACACTTGCACTATTACTTTAGCAACAGTGTTATGAAAAAGTATACAGTACGCAGATGTGACTACAATAGTCAGACAAACAGTATAAAAAATCTGCCCTGCTGTCTGTACCCTAACCCTAACCTCTAACCCACCACACCCCCACCACCCCTTTTTGTGATAGGTTTGTCTATTTGTTTAATTTGGCAGTAGACTGTTTAACTATCAACATTCCTCAACATTTCTACATACAGGTAAATGTTGCCATAACGATAGTGTGAGATTTATTTTTGTGTGTTTATTTTGTCTATGGAGGTAATTGTGTTATTAGGATTTGGTGTGCTGACGTATGTGTCTTTGTACGTGCAGGTAAAGTATGTGCAGGAAGTTGTGTAATAAGTTGTAACGTGTGGTGTTCAAAACCTCATGAACGCTAACTAATAAAAGTAGGAAAAGTTCCATATTTTCATGAATACCTGCATTATTCTGATGGACCCATTTGCAGGAGACTGGAGATTCATCTGAGAGTGTATAGTCCCTCTTACAATAGCTTAACAAGTGTTACAACAAAGTATTATTAGTGGAGAACTTTATTAATCCCCAAGGAGAAATCAGAAAAGTAGACAAAATGAATGAAATTACAGAAAGCGTTTATTCTGGCAAAGTGCAAACAAACAAATCCAAATTGTAAGGCAATTATTTTATGTCAGAATCTTCTAGTAGATTTTTCTGGTACATTTGGGTTGGTACAGTGATAGAGGACCAATTTAACATCAACACTAACACTGAAAAAATAATAAAAACACATCCATTTATAAGAGTTTAGTCTTTATAATTGTAAACCTGAAGAAGGAGGTGAAGTAAACGACTTTTATCATTTTAGAAATTTATCACTTAAGTAAACTACTGAGTACTAAATAATAAACACAAGTAAGAAATCTTTATTTTTTTGTTAAATGCAAAGCTAATGGAAAAATATATACGTTATATTGTGTATTAGAGAATAGTTTGAAGCAGAATAAATTTGTCACTTTGCTGTTAAGACAGAGCATTAATACATACACATATTAACATACACAAGAATATTACATGTGTGTATAATATTTGTAATGTAAATGTAATTAGAAAAAGCAAGTTAATTAAAAGTGACAAATGAATGACATGATGCTCACATGATATTTATGAGAAGAAGCTTGAATACGAACACTGTGCTAATTACAGTGTAATGCACTTGTTTTATACTTTAGGAGCTTTATTGGATATAATTGTAGAGAAGAACTTTTGTTTATTCACTCAGACGTAGGCTGATTCATCTTCTTCTGTGAATCCACTTTTAACAGCTGCTTGAATGCTCTTTATCTCTTCTGGAGCAGCAGCAGGGAGAATGGCGAGCAACTCTTTATCAATCTTCTCAATTCTTGCAAGACACTTCTCTTCAAACTCCTTCTTGTTCTTGAGGACAAGGACTAAGATGGCTTTCTGAGCCCCATCACAGGAGTTCCGTAACTGATCAACCTCAAACTGAAACTCCTTGCCCTCTGCCTTTTCCTTGTCCATGACCATCAGTTTTCCCAGAGTGCTGACACGATCCATGATGTGTTTGGTGGACACCTCAGTGTAGGTTGTAGAGATCATGTTGACAAGGTTGGCGATGTTAGTGGCTTGAAAGGCTTGATTGTAGAGCAGATCTTTGGAGAAGAGCTTTCCATTGTAGGAAAGCTTCTGTGTCTTCTGAGATGTGGATACAAAATTTTTAAGGGTTCTGGTCAGGTGGATTTTCACAATGTTGGACACCATCTGAAAGAAGCGCACCATCTTCTCCCACTGCTCCTTCACTCTTCCCATGGCATCCATACCCTTAACCAACATTTTTATAGTGGTGTTAAAGTCTATCTCTTTGATCTCACACTTCCTCATGGTGATCAGGATGTCAGTCAGCTCCTTTTGGTTCTTCTCCATGTTTTCTACACTCTTCTCATAGGTCTCTCTGCTCTGGTCCAGTTGAGTGCGGCTCTGCTCTATGCGGAACCTGGCATTATCTGATGCCCTTTGTGAAGTTTTCACCTTCCCAGTGTTACTTTCTTCTTTATACATCATTGGTAGTTTTGGAGTCAGAGCAGGAGACTTTGTGACAGATTTACTTTTGCTGTCAAACTTACGAGCTGATTCATTCAGGTTTCTGATCAGTTTAATCAACTCATTTGTTTTGGCTTCTTCACATTTCTGTTCTGGTGTATACTTTGCTAGTTCTTCACAGATCTCGATGCCTTTGGTACAGATGTTTTGAGCTTTCTCTTTTGTTTTGCAGTCTGGAAATTCTTTTAAACTCTCCCTGATTCGTTTGAACTGATCTGCCTGAAAATTTGTCTTTGTAGTTTTGTGTTTTTGATCATACAAATCTTTCCAGTTAATTGTGTTTTCAATCACAATCTCTTGAATATTCTCTGTGCATTTCAGGATTTCTGTAGATTTACTATAAATAATTATTTCATCTATGCTATCAGCTTCAGGTTCTGGACTTTTAGACATTTTTGTTTTAAGAGAATTCTGTATTAACATTTCAGGTCCCATGGATACTATTCTATTAATAAGAGTTGCGTAGGCCTCAGTTATGCCTTCAACCAAATCCATTCCCATCATTTCCCATCCACTGGGCATTGAATCCATTGCTTTGCTGTAACTTTCTTGTGCTTCATTCAGCTGCTTTTCCATGTACTTCAGTGCCTTCTCTGAGCGTTTAGTTGCTTCTTCTGATGACTGTTTTCTCAGATTGGCTTCCTCCAGTTTCCTCTTGATTTCCTCCAGCTCCTCTCCATAAAAGTGCTCAGCATTTACACATGCTTCCAGCAGTTCGTGGATAATGTTGATGACAACAGTGAAATGATCTTCTGTTGATTTGGCCAGCTCAAGACAGTCATCTGCAACAACACGGATGTTCTCCAGCTGGTCAGGGAGGTGAGCTTCAACAACCTCATCACTGCCTTGGAACAGGATCTTCACAGCCATCTTCATGTAATCAGGAACTGTCATGGTGTAAAGTCTAATCTGATCCATGTTCTTATGGGCCTCGTTGAAAGCCCACCAGCCTGAGTTACACACCTGCATGAGGCAGGCACGAAATGAATCTGGGTATTTGATGAACTTGTAGCCAACTTTAGGTGGGTTCTTGTTGATGGAGAAATCTGTTTTGGAGGAGATGAAGACCAGCTCTCCCAGGATGGCTATGGAGAGAGGAGCAGGAGTCAGATACTCCTCCCAGTTGGCATACGGCTGCATCACAAGCTTGGTTTGGTTCCTCATCTCCTCAGCTGTGGTGAGGCTTTGAGTTTTCTTTACAATTTGCGAATCCATGGCTTCTTTTTTCCTACTAAAAACAAAAAGAAAAAAAAAATAATAATAATGACATCACCATGGCTGCCTTCTTGGGTGCCAGCAGAGAACAATTTGTACACTTACAGTGCAAACCATAATAAAAAATCTGAACCATGATGCACAGAGACAACATCTGAGAGCTCTTACTTTTGGTGGGTTTAGTTATTTGGTGGACACATGAGTAAAGGTGGAGTGTTTACATCTGATAAAACTAACAGAATTAACAAAAAGTTTCAACACTTCAACACTCAACTTCAACTTGCTTGAAAACTAGACAAGTTAGATGTGATTGTGTTTAATATTATAGAGACTTTAAGATTCTCAGTATGTTAAATATTAGGTGTTATGTCAGTGATGAACCATTAATTTAATATATTAAAGGTCTTAAAGTCAAATCAGTGGTCAGAAAATTAGAACAGATTAAATAAATAGATAGTGATTTAGTATGGAAAACCTTTACCACTTGGTTTCTTTAAACGTTTTCGCCTTGTGGATAAACCTATGTGCAGCTTTTTATAAACTATATTATTAGTGCACTTTTCACCAGGACCAACAGCTGAAATGGTTCCCAGCACCTCAACATGGATGATGTATTATTATTATTATTAATAATAATAATAATAATAATAATAATATTATAGAATAATAATAATGAGCCTCTGTTCCTTATTTCCTTATATTTCAGTTTAAGCGAACCTGATGTTAAACGCTCGGTTACAGTAGTGTCAGAAACGCAGTGAAATCTTGGATCCATATTATCACAAGACTGCTACATCATGACTTCACGAGCGGTTACATTATAGAAGGTTTTTTGTTTTTTGATACAAATCTGCTTTCCTCTGTAGTATTGATGGTGAAATGAGCCCAGCGGAATCAGACATTTTTTAATTGTTTTATGTAATAAATCATCCTATTGTGAAAACCATAAAAAAAATTAAAAAATAGTGTTCGATGTGTTTGTTCATCTGAACAGCAAACTGGACTGGACAGACAACACTGAGGCAATCTGTAGGAAAGGGCAGAGCAGACTTTTTCTGCTGACGAGACTAAGGTCTTTTGCAGTGCAGGGAGAGCTACTGAAGACCTTTTTTGACTCTGTGGTGGCCTCAGCCATATTCTATGGTGTGGTATGTTGGTGCAGCAGCATCTCTACTGCAAAAAGGAAGAGACTGGACAAGCTGTATATTGTGTATATACAGTACTGTATATTATATTATGTCTCTATTCTGTTAGATATTTGCATTTCTTTCTCTTTGCTGCTGTAACAGAGAAATTTCCCCATTGTGGGACGAATAAAGGTATATCTCATCTTATCTTATCTTAAATGTGATGAATGAACTTGTACTGTAACAATTTTATGAATCTGCTTTAATCAACACTTGCTGCTTTTTAACAATAAGGTTTTCTTCTAGTCCTAAACCTATTAAGTGGAATATTCTCTCTCACAGGACAAAGGAGGCAGAATTCTTGCCTGGTTCCATGCTAATAATTCAAAATCATTAGTGAAGTGAATGACACTTGAAACCTACACAAGGACTTCACCCTATTTCTGATCCAGAAAACAATACGAATACGTGAAGATAACTTAATCGGACTGGACAACGGGTTCTGGCTAGGAGGAGTTGGGGTTGGAGGAGGGGATCTGAAATGCAGCAGCAGCGATGTGCGAGAAGCAGCTTGAGAAAAGGGGATTTAAAGGGTCGGAAATTACGGAATTCGTACCGGATTGGTGCGCGCCGGAAACGGCCGATCAGCAGCTGATGCGATGTTTGATTACTTTTCGAGTCAGATGATCCATCTTTCTACATTGGAGTGAGTATATATGTGGCGAGTGTAGTGTTGTTACACTAGATTATTTAAATTATTATTAATTATTTAAATTACTATTAATTATTTGCACTAAAAACAAGGCTTTTATTTTGAAATTCTTCTCAGAAGCAATTGCATAGTTATGAATGGTCATGTGACCAGAAGCAAAATGTTATTTTTTTATTTCTTTTTCTACAAATATAAATTTTATTTCTTTATTGGTTTTGTTTCCTCTCTTTCTTTTTGAAAACATTAACCTTTAAGATGTTTGAGAGGCACTTCTAGAACAGACGGCACCTTTGAGAGGCACTTCTAGAACAGACGGCACCTTTGAGAGGCACTTCTAGAACAGACGGCACCTTTGAGAGGCACTTCTAGAACAGACGGCACCTTTGAGAGGCACTTCTAGAACAGACGGCACCTTTGAGAGGCACTTCTAGAACAGACGGCACCTTTGAGAGGCACTTCTAGAACAGACGGCACCTTTGAGAGGCACTTCTAGAACAGACGGCACCTTTGAGAGGCACTTCTAGAACAGACGGCACCTTTGAGAGGCACTTCTAGAACAGACGGCACCTTTGAGAGGCACTTCTAGAACAGACGGCACCTTTGAGAGGCACTTCTAGAACAGACGGCACCTTTGAGAGGCACTTCTAGAACAGACGTAATCCTGTTACTGCCTGATGGTGTCTAAGGGTGACCAGATTTGGGTGTGTGAAAAAGAGGACACTTCAGCGCGCGTGGGTGGGGTCTAACCCGGAAGTAGGCGGGGAATGTTTTGAAATGGGCGGGGCTTTAACCGGTATGTTAAATATAATTTAACCGGTCAGTCCTCCTCACGTGGGGCATATTTTTCAGAGGACTGAATCTTTCCCAACAGTCTACGATTACTCATTAAGTAAGAATTTTTGTTTTAATTCGTCAGTGAACTTACACTTGTGTTTCGGCTGAAGATGCCGAGTAGCCATGAGCTTTGTCAGCGGTAAACAAGGCGCTTGAGGTGACTGACCAATTAAATGTGTACAGAGAATACTATTGACCAATGACGGCAGCTCTACACCTTACACTTCCACTCAATACAAAGTGAACTGTAGGGGGCGGGACTAGTATGTGAATGAAACAGAGAGCAATGCAAATTCGCCGTAAACACGTTTGAGGCTAGAATAACAAAATCCCGGACGATTTAGAAATTCCGCCCGGACACATTTTTAGGTTTCAAAAAGAGGACATGTCCGGGTAAAAGAGGACGTCTGGTCACCCTATCTATGTGTAATGCAGATGAGAGATCCTGAGAAGTCTCTTTCATTCTAAAAATACACAACGCAGAAGAAAACCCACTACATATACCAGTATTCACAGAGAAATTATTTATAACAGTAAACATCTTTAAAAGTAAGTTCATACAAAAAATTATAACAATACATTAATTTTTCACAAATAATCTTTTTTGTTGCTGTTTTGAGATTATGCCTAGTTAGTAACAGGGAAGGTGAATAATGCTACTAGAATAACATTAACAAAGGATTAAAGGAGTAAATATGTGCATTAAGAAGGACCTTTAAGAGAAATTCAGAACAGTTTCTTCCTACCTGGATATGCTGAAAGTCTTCAGTGACGGTGTGGAGGTTCTCTGTCTGCTCTGTGACTCGAATGGTTCACTGCATCAAAACTAAAAGCCTCTGTTTTTATATTCTGACGTAAGGGGGGGGGGGGTATTCTGGTGGTGGATGTCTAGTGTTTATCTGGGTTTTTTTTTCAGTTAACCCTTGTGTAAATCACAGGTTTTATTTTTAATCATGATTTTTTTAATCATGCTTTATATGCGTTATGATTATATGTGATTATAAAACAGAAAGAAAGAGAGAAATAGAACAGCTTGCCACTGGGACAGTACCCTTAAAAGGACATCTTTGTACCTTATTTAACCCCAAAAATGTATAATTGTACATTAAGGTACACATTGGTACTCTAAGGTAGTAATGTGTACCCTTTTGAGTATAAAGTACAAAGATGTCCTTATAATGGTACTAAGAGTATATTGTTTACATATTTCAAATTGTATTTTGTGTATGCACAGTATGGCACACAGTAATGGATACTTGCACATTCAAATAATACTTCATTTTTTTTTGTACGTTCAAAACACAACATAAATATTGACACGTTGAAGAAACATTTCCTCAAATTATGAAAACAAATGATGAAAACAGTGCATGATATTTTCTTTGAGAAACAATTACATTACAATTAAATCATTATTTTAATTTTAATTCTATTCATTACATTCATCCCAAGCTAGAATACTGAGAATACACATGTATTTATTTATATTAAAAGAAGCCTCGTTTGCATACGATTTTAATGCAAAAAATACAAACAAAAAGAGCAAATCGACCAGCAAAAATGAATTTGATTCATTTGATTGATTTCTTCTGTGAATCTTTTCTTTAATTTATGTTTACTAAAACATTAGAAACGACATTTTACTAGTCTACATCATCACTTAGCCCTTGTTATCTAGTGCACTATGCTAGTGAATATTTCATTTGAGGTTGTGCTTGTGTGTGTGTTTGTGTGTTAATACATGGTGGTAACTAACTCTTCAATAGACCGTTTTTTCTTCTTTTCACACTCAGATGTTTTGGTCGACAGCAGCGACGTTATTAGTGATGTCCATGTAAAATAATTAGGAAATTAAGAAAAATGGATCGTGGCCAGTTTAATCTGGTCTGATTATTAAAATGACATCTTTAATGTCACTATTCGTCGTCCTCGTCTCTGTCGTGTACATACAGTGACACATACTTGATATTATGTAGAATTGGCAGAGTTAAACATGCTGTAAAATCTCAGTTCAACATTATCTTTATTCTTATTTGAAGGGTTTTGATAACACACTTGTTAAAACAAAAGACGTTATAAAAGAGTTTATATAACGTTTGTCAAAGCAGCTATTTTTCCTTATAATCCTTTAAATTAAAACTTGCTAATTATTCAACAAGAGCAACAGGCAGAGTTACTAAACATTGTGCAACACAATTCGGATACCATGTGCCAACTTACACTGCTTGACATTTTTATAAAAAAGGAGTGAAGCATTTTTTGCCCCTTTGAGCTCATCGTAACCGAACGCTGGACCGCGGGTGCGACTCGAGCTACAGTACTGGGGGCGCGTGATGATGACGTGACAAGTGAGTGACTGATTGCCGTGAACGTCATGTACAGTACAGACGATCTTAAACTTTCTTGTCTCTTTGAATTTTAAATCACTCTGCATTTATATACATTGCTCCATTAAAACCTCAACATGTGGTGAACACAACTCTCCACTAAAAAAGTGAGGGGGACGAATTTACTTTTTATAAAAAGTGCGGGGGACATGTCCCCCACGTCCCCCGCGTAATCTACGCCCCTGCTATGATACACTCATAAAAGAAGTTCACCTTATAAATCTCACATAATAAGTGACTGTGGTGATCCAGAAGAGAAAGAACAACAACAGAAATTGCTGAAATTGTCACAGGTGTTGGGGCAGGAGTGTTCGTTATACCTTTCATTGGATGGTAAGCAGGTGAGAATTACAGCATACAGATAAATTTAATGACGTCTGAACTGTTTCATCATCATAACCTTCATGTGAGTGTCTGTTCTGACTCTATAGTTTGTTTCTTCACTGTTCAGGTCCTACCATGATTATTGGTGGTGCAGTTGAACTGGATAAAGCAAACAAAGCTGTCCAAGTGGCTCAAGAGGAGGTGAGAAACTATGAACTTAAAGTATCTCACTACGTGTCTAAGATTTCACAGACCAAATGTGACATCAGCCAGAAAGATGACCAGCTAAAGCAGATACGTGAAGGAATCCAGAAGGTGAAGAAGCAGAGTCAGTCTGTAGCTGAGTTCCAGGAGAAAGTGAGAGAAGCTGTCAATCTTCTGGGTGTCCTGAGTGGGAGGGTCAGTGTGGCTGATGGTCTGACTCGCAGATTCATCCTCCAGGAGCCTGTGATGAAGATGATGCAGGATGTGATGAAGGCCATAGAACAGATCACAGGGAATGAGCTTCACCATCGCAATGACCTGCCAAGTCTCATTAATTAGATGAAGGAGAACAACCAATGACTAGCAGCCATCTGTGACTGAGAGAACAGCTCTAAGTAGAACACCACAAGAACATGCTGGTTCTGCTGTTTTAAACAGAGATTCACTCTATAATGGATATTCTGCAGTGTGTCATTTACAAGAGCATTAAAACCAATACACATGTGTGTAAAATAAATACAGTAGGATGTTGCAGAAAAAAAAGTTTGTTTAATGAAACTAATCTGTGTGTTAGGAGATAAATAAACCCTGTGACAAGGTAATCGTGCTCTATGTTGCTTTTCTGAGTGCTGTATTTTTACTGTGTTTAAATACGAAAAAAAAAATAACTTAAAAGTTGAGTGCTTTTATTTAAACTGGTACAACATAAAAATGAATATGACAAACAGGAGGAAAAAAAGAGGAAAAACAGAACAATCATTTGTGGTGATGACTTGCAAAATATTATTTTACTGTAAAGGACTGAGCTCTTTAGGGGACTTTTTGTTAACAGCATTCTGTAAGAGATAACAGATGGCTACAGACAGTGAAGAATATTTTTTGATGATCTCGTGCTTAGGTCAGAGTTTTTCCCCTACACAGAAACACTTTTACTTTCTGTTTCAGAGTAAGATGACTCAGCTTTCTTATGTAATGTAGAGTCAGAGACAGGAGATGTGAAATCAATATGTGCTATTTATTGAACACAGATTGAACAAATCCAAAACAGTCGAGGAAACACACAAACGTCCCAGAATACAGCAAAGACAATATGTGGGGAAAACATCCAAAAAAAGTTAGGCAACGATATACGTGAGTAAAAGTAACAAAACCAAATTGGTACACAGGCAAACAATGAACAATGAAAGCAATGAAAAGCCTGGTATTTAAATAAATCCAATACTTCATGAACATGGCTTAAGAGCAACCCAGAAGTGTCCCTTGACCAGGACATCACTCAATATTCAGGGGGTAGCTCTGGCTGGTGGGGCAGAGGGGGAATTGCCTTAGCTGTTTTCATATGATGTCAGTAGACCCTTTAGGGGCACCAGCTTACAGGCCTTAAAAAAAAATGGTCCACTGCTACCACAATGGCAGTGTGGCCATGAGAGTTTGGGAGATCTGTGATGAAGTCGACTGTGAAGTTGGACAATGGGTGTCGAGATAAGGGGAGTGGTTATAAACAGGCGACAGGGAAGCTGACATGATATCTTCATTTAAGCACTGATGGGTCAGGACTCAACATAGTTCTTGACATCTGTGGCCAGCTAAAAGCCTTCTGAAGCATCTTTGTTGCATGGTGGAGTCCTGGATGTCCTGAGCTCAGTGCGGTTTGTACACACTGGATGACTCTTTGCTGGATGTCAGTGGGAACATACTGTTGGGTCAGCAGACATACTGGGGGAGAAGTTTTGTTAAATTGGGCACATTGTATTTCCTCCATGATATCCCACCGGACAGGAACGATGAAAATGGAGGGTAGAAGGATGGGTTTAGTCATCAGGGTTTTGTCAACTGGATCATAGCAGCAAGTGAAAAAAAAAAAAGATTTTTGTGGTGATTAACGATTTAGTTGCGTTTGGCTGGGAAAAGATGAATTGAAATAATTATAAATCACTCAGTGGCCAAGGACATAAATACATTGCAGATATGCTCACTGAATATAAACCAAACAGACCACTCAGATCATTAGGATCGAGTCAGTTAGAAATACCAAGGGTTCACACCACACAAGGGGAATCTGCTTTTAGCTATTATGCTGCCTGTAGTTAAAATCAGCTTCCAGAAGAGATCACGTGCTAAAACATTTACACATTTAAATCTAGACTCAAAACTCATCTGTTTAACCGTGCATTTTCTGAATGAGCACTGTGCTACTTCCAAACTGATTGCACTATGTATAATCCTTTCCTCTTTTTAATTGTTTTAATTTTGTTTTAAATCAATTTTTAAATCATTTTAAAAGTTTTTTAATTCTATGTTTTATTGTTGTTATTATTGTATTTTTGATGATTTAACTTTATTTTATGTAAAGCACTTTGAATTACCATTGTGTATGAAATATGCTATACTGTATAAATAAACTTGCCTTGCCTTGAAAAGCACAGGGAAGGAGTTTGCCTAGGGTGCCGTGCCGTGCTACTGGAATTCTATGCCCCAGATGTCGCAGCTTGAAGCGTCCACTTCTATGACAAAGGGGATGTTAGGGTCAGGATGGAGTCAGATTTGCCACTCGTTGAATGCCGTGTTGGCATTTAATAATGCAGTGAGTGGGGTGGTGACAGAGCTGTAATTGCAACTAAATCCCCTGTAGAAATTGGTAAAGCCTAGAAATCTTTTAGTTCCTTGACACCTGTGATGGCCCATACCTTACTGATGTCTATTTTAACCACCCTGGCAGCTGATAACATATCCCAGGAAGGTGATAGTTTTTTTTTGTAGAATTTATCATTTTCTGCCTTGGTTATGAGTTGGTGCTCTAGTAGTCATGGTAACATGGTGCAAATGTGGATCACATGGAGGTTGTAGGTCTTGGCATAGATTATTGATGATCCAAAATGGTGGCGCAACAGTAGCACAGAGGCCACTCAGAAAAATTGTGCTATTCATGTGTTTAGCCAGACTCCAAAGTACATGGACACCAGCAACAGTGGTGTTCATGTATACAACCACCAGAGGTTTCTACAGTGAGGCAGGGCTCTCAGGTTTTGAAGACAGTCAAGAGTGACATCTCCAACCCCCCCAGGGTTTTTTTTCATTGGTTGTTGTGTTAAATCTTACCCAGATACAATAGTGCTATTTTCTGATTGGCTATTGTGTAGCCTCTTTTTTTGATTGGCTGATAAGTGTCAGGCTCGACTAAGAGCTCCAGGGGAGACGCGCTTGATTCCTGCCCGGTTCCATAGAGACAGCGGTGCGGACTGATACGTTTTGGGCGCTGCGGCTTATTAAATATATGATAAATAGTCAGTTTTTCTGCGTGACAAATACGATGTGTGGCAGGAGAGCATGACAAAAGACCCAAATGAGGGACCGTCACACTCAATGCGTGACACTTGACAGCCCTGAGTAAGGTAAACATGCAATAATCTGCATGACAATGTGCTGGAGAAGCTTCGTGACTGGCTCACCGTTTTGTGCCGACAGAAATGCAGCTCTGTTTGTTAAGGCTCATTGTGGCTTTTGTTTTTACATTAACCCTGTACTGCACAGCATTGCCCTCAGCCAACAGAAAGTTTTCTTTAGCCAAATATCCATTGGATATTTCTTTAAATTTTTGCAATCATCCAAAAATATTCAAAAGCTATCAAAAACTATCCAATACAATTTGGGAGTCACTATCTGAAGGCGGGACTTCCTTTTCTGCCACATGGTCACAGGAGCACATGGTGTGAGACTAAGGTAAGATTATATACTTTGTTAATCCTATTTAAAATGACATTAATTGTCAATGAAATATATGTGCATTTATGAGGTGTAGAGCAGCTTTTTGTCCTGGTTTAATGCTTTTTTTATTTTTTGAATGTTAAAATTTGGGGGGCACGGTGGCTTAGTGGTTAGCACATTTGCCTCACACCTCCAGGGTTGGGGGTTCGATTCCCACCTCCGCCTTGTGTGTGTGGAGTTTGCATGTTCTCCACGTGCTTCAGGGGTTTCCTCCGGGTACTCCGGTTTCCTTCCTGGTCCAAAGACATGCGTGGTAGGTTGATTGGCATCTCTGGAATATTGTCCATATTGTGTGAGTGTGTGAGTGAATGAGAGTGTGTGTGTGTGCCCTGTGATGGGTTGGCACTCCGTCCAGGGTGTATCCTGCCTCGATGCCTGATGACATCTGAGATAGGCACAGGCTCCCCGTGACCCGAGAAGTTCGGATAAGCGGTAGAAGATGAATGAATGTTAAATTATTATTTTTTTTGTTGCCTCAGGTCAGCTTTGTGTTATAAGGGCTACTTTTCATGTGATCATTCTGCTGACAATGTCATCACATATTATCACATGTATTTTGTACAAAGCCTCAAATGATTTTTAATTATTTTTTATTTTATTTAACTTCTTTTAATACATTTTGACAGAAAAATGGACATAAAATTCTTCTATGAAAGACAAGAGCAGAATCGGAATGTTAGGCAAATCCCGTCTGACAGTGAGAACAGTGAAACAGACAATGACAGTGAGGAGGAGTGGAATGGAGAAAAAGGTTTGAGCAGTATTGGAAAAAATAGGGTTTTGAATATTGCACCTTTGATTGTTGAGCTCATTTGTACACAATGGTTTTTGAATTATTTTATAATAAATCGTTACACATTTCTGTTTAAATCGTTACACATTTCTGAGATTGATCACAATGGTTTTGATTTGGGGGGCACGGTGGCTTAGTGGTTAGCACATTTGCCGTTCGATTCCCACCTCCGCCTTGTGTGTGTGGAGTTTGCATGTTCTCCACGTGCTTCAGGGGTTTCCTCCGGGTACTCCGGTTTCCTTCCTGGTCCAAAGACATGCGTGGTAGGTTGATTGGCATCTCTGGAATATTGTCCATATTGTGTGAGTGTGTGAGTGAATGAGAGTGTGTGTGTGTGCCCTGTGATGGGTTGGCACTCCGTCCAGGGTGTATCCTGCCTCGATGCCTGATGACATCTGAGATAGGCACAGGCTCCCCGTGACCCGAGAAGTTCGGATAAGCGGTAGAAAATGAATGAATGTTAAATTATTATTTTTTTTGTTGCCTCAGGTCAGCTTTGTGTTATAAGGGCTACTTTTCATGTGATCATTCTGCTGACAATGTCATCACATATTATCACATGTATTTTGTACAAAGCCTCAAATGATTTTTAATTATTTTTTATTTTATTTAACTTCTTTTAATACATTTTGACAGAAAAATGGACATAAAATTCTTCTATGAAAGACAAGAGCAGAATCGGAATGTTAGGCAAATCCCGTCTGACAGTGAGAACAGTGAAACAGACAATGACAGTGAGGAGGAGTGGAATGGAGAAAAAGGTTTGAGCAGTATTGGAAAAAATAGGGTTTTGAATATTGCACCTTTGATTGTTGAGCTCATTTGTACACAATGGTTTTTGAATTATTTTATAATAAATCGTTACACATTTCTGTTTAAATCGTTACACATTTCTGAGATTGATCACAATGGTTTTGATTAGAATACCACAAATACAGGGGCGGTTCTAGACTTTTTTTAGGGTGGCTCCAGCCCCCTGTCTGTGATCTCAGCCACCCATAAAACTATAAGTATAATTTTTACTTTCATAAATAAACAATAAATATTACGTTAAAATGCAGGACATGATTATGTGGTCGATGGGAAAGAAAATTATTTATCAGTTTGATTCAAGAGGGAATTTTTTACTTTGCTTTTACGCGCATGCGTTGTAGTCTTTCAAAAGTGCGTCATCAGCTGTCTGCTTTATCTGAACGGAGAAGCACAGAGTCAGTCAGAGCTGGAGGCGTTTATCTATAACGTTAATCATTGGAAAACTGCAAAGATGGTTATAGGCGGTATTTTATAAATGTTTTTACCTTGTTAACCTGCCCTGCAGCAGTGCTTTCAGTGTTATCAAAGTCTACATCCAATACTTTAATACATTTATTTTTTTTTATAAATAAATTTTAATTTCCTTTACTAGAGACCTCTAAAATTGTTTTTATAATTTTACATTCATTTTGTCTTTTAGCAAAGGGAAGAGTCTCCTCTATTGAAATGGTTAAATGCCTTATTTCACATTTAGTGAGCTCCCAATATTTTCAAAAAGGTATTTATAACTTTAGTCTGAGCCCAAAACCGGTCAACAATTTTATTACTTTCATACTGAACGTTTCATTTCATAAAAGGGTCTCATTGAGTTTCCAATAACCAGTTTGCTTTAAATTAGTCATGAAATGTGATCTGATCTTCATCTAAGTCAAGGGTATTGACAAACATAATGTGTCTAAAATTAATTACACATTAAAATTAAAAAGTTAAAATTAAACTTTATTGAACACACTCATTCAACATTCAAAATGGATTCATTCAAAATGGATTCAACAAACCTACCTCAACTGAATCCTGTCTTTGTGAGTTTGGCTGATCATTTTTAATTTGAACATCAACTTAGAATTATTGTTTAAACTGCAGACGCAATCTCCATTTCACTTCAGAGGCAGGGGCCATTTTATCGGACCATGCAGTATGAAAGCACGCTGCCAACAATGTTTCTTTGCCAGGTGGCCTTCTCAGCCTGCCTTGTGCTACTGATTAGTCATCCTTCCATTGTTTCTGTTCCTAAGCTACCTGATTTTGTCTCTGTCTGTTCCTGGACCTCGATTCTGTCTGCTCTAAAATGCACTTCCTGGTTTGACCATGTCTTGTTCTATGTTGCTATTTTCTGCCCTGCATTGCCCTGTTTGCCCATGTTCTGGATTATTTACCGATTATTTACTCTGTTATTGTATGTTTTCAGCTGTAGCTCACACTGCACTCTGCTTACCAAAATATCAGATTACTGGACTGTTTGCTCTGCATTTCCCCTCTGTTTTACTGAACTGTGCCTCCCCTGTTTAAACCAGCTCATATTAAAGACTCTTAATTTAAAATCTCATCTGTGCCTTGCATTTGGGTCCTCACCTGCCATTCCTGACACCTCTGGCATTTGAAGGAAGTTTATGGAAAGAAGACTTAAGTTGTCTTAATTGCTATAAATTGGGTGGGGTGTAATACTCATATCTGGCAACTGGTGACATGGTCTATTATTGGTGAGAAAATGTTACATAAATAGATAAAGTAACACAGTAT
This sequence comes from Tachysurus vachellii, assembly GCF_030014155.1. Taxonomy (NCBI): domain Eukaryota; kingdom Metazoa; phylum Chordata; class Actinopteri; order Siluriformes; family Bagridae; genus Tachysurus; species Tachysurus vachellii. The sequence continues at coordinate 2,723,267 of NC_083462.1, read as the reverse complement.
GAAATAGCTTTTCCCTTTCATTTCTTTTACATGTTTAATCCTTCTGGGTAAATCTGCAGAAAGCTTTTTTTATAAACTTTATTATTAAATTTATTATTAATTTTCACCAGGACCAACAGCTAAAATGATTCCCCACCTCATCACATCTCATCCTTCATGCTTCATTGTGGGACAGATGCTTTCACTGTTGTATTTCTCACCAGATCTGTTTCTAACTTTTCCCCCAATCAGTTCATTGAGGCAAAAATAAATGAGAAAAGGTCTTAGCAGGGCATCTCTTTGATCTCTTTCTGACCCATGATTCGTTGTTAAAGTTGACATTTTTTTGCCATTTTCCCCCAGGATTGTACCTGAACGTGTTTTTTATAGCATAATCCACTATACATGAATATCTTGTAGCATTATTTTAATTCATCTTGTACTTTTCTAAGAGAAGGACAGCAATACACACACACACACACACACACACATACACACACACACACACACACACACACACACACACACACACACAATCTGGATAGAGGAAGGAATCCCATCACTCTCCTTCACTGAGTAAAGTAATTACATTACCTCAGACAGCATAAAATACTGGCTCATCAGTACACGCACACACACACACACACACACACACACACACACGCACCATGTGTTGAGAACATCGTCCGTTTTCCAATCATTTTATCCTTAATGTTGCACTTCCCCAAAACAGAAAGTCCCTGAATATTTATCTGTAATCCACCTTCCCCTTTTCACCCACTCATCTCTGATTACTCTGCAATTCTAGCACAAAAGGAGCTCATATAATAAATAGCACATGACTGAATACAAATGAGTTAAAAAGTAAATAAATAGGAAAAAATACAATTCTGAGGTGAAGTTGAGGTGAAGTCTCAGTAAATGGTATTTAAGGCATGAGCTTGTTTTTATTTAACTTCCTTTCAATCTGTCTGATAGTTGTCTGATATCACATGTGATGCAAAAGCTATTTCTAGTTTATAATTTGGTCACTCCTACAGTACCAAATTATTAGTGACTACAAACATCAACTTTAGTCATGAAAGATTTCATTAAACATTTCACTATGAATTGTTTAACTCAAAGTATAAAGACCCTGTGATCTGAACCCAACTTCCAAAGCTTGAATATGCAAAGAAATAATTTCACTGTGCTGTAATTTATATGAAAACTAAAGGCTTTATCTTCTTAAATCTTCAATAGAAATTTTTCAGACCAGTGTCTCTTTGTTCTGAAGTGCCTACCCTTATATCCTGGATGTCTTCATTGAAGGTGTGGAGGCTCTCTGTCTGCTCTCAAAACCTGCAGGGTTAAAAAACAGAAAGTCCCTGATTATTTATGATCTGTAGTCCACACTCTTCATGTCACCCTCCCATCTCTGATACACTCTTAATGACGAGATAAAACGGAGCTCATTGTGTAAATCTCACAGAACTGACGAGGGCCGGACAGGGACACAATTTAAGGCCAGGAAATCCCACACCCACCCAGGTCATCCTATGCACCCAAATAAATTTAGAAACAATACTGTTGTTTATCCGATAAATTATACAGTGACAGTCAGTGGTCCATGTGATGATATTTATTTAACAAAGCTTGTGTCCAACATACCACACATCACATATGAACATAGCTCTCGTGTGTTCTTAGTACATACGCCCCCAGGGGGTTGGAGGACGTTTTTAAAGAACCCAACATTTATCACAATGATCTACATCCCCTTCCTTTAGCTGAAACCTCCTATCAAAGGGAAGAAAACATATTTAACAATGAACGGTACTAGCATGACACTGACTTGTTCAATAACCAAGAATATGAATGACTTCCATTATAACACTGAATCTATTGCAGTGAATAAATTAATGTTAACAGATACAAATCTCAAGATGTTCTCTGTATGCATGAAGAAAACTACATTGAAGAATGACACTGGCAGTATTGAAATGTCCATAATAAACACATTTAAACAAGCACTCAAAATAATAACAAAAGTGTCACCAAATATGCCATTACTAGAACTCACTGTTCATATCTTGGATTAGGCTTGCAGATACAACGTAAGTTGTATTACTGACCTTAATAGGAGATTGTACAGTGTGTTTAGGAGGTCAGTAGGAGTGGATTCTAGTTGTGGAAGGTGTATTTGTGGTGAGTGTGGTATAGGGGGAGCAAATTCCTGTGTATGTGTAGTGGTGTTCTGAGAGTCACTGTCCTCGGGGTTGAGCCGTGATGGAGGGGGCTCAGCAACAGAAAGGATGTGGTGTCGGTTCCTCCTGTACCGAGGCTCCTTATTCACCTCCTTTACTGTGCCAAGGTGGTTGTATCCTTTCAGGGTTTGCATTCTAACAACTTATCCCTCTGCCAATGGTTGCAGTGGATGACAAAAATCACAATCAAGTATTGTGTCTGCACATGTTATGTTGTTGGTTATTCATGGATAATTGTTGTACGGAACCGATTATCCTTTTCCATCCTTACCACAGCCGGCTTGGTAATCACCCGTTGCTGACCCTGAGAAACCCTATAGACTTAACTCAGGGTCAGAACAGTGAGAAGGTTGAATTTAGACAGCAGGATATGGCAAAGAATTGCACAGTTTTTGCAATTTGGACAAACTCTTCTCACCAACTCCAAGCCCTTCTTGTCTTCTTCTGAGAGCTTCTTCACTGTCCTTACACTATTGCTGTCCAAAGCTGATGTCTTCAGCCTATCCCAGTGTGTTGCAAAGTTTGTTTGCTCTACCTGCAATGTCTCCACTGTGACACAATCATCAAAATTGATCAAAAATGTGCTAAGCTCCACTAGAGCTAATTTTGAGAGTTTTGTATTTCAGCAAAATGTTTAGGATTCATGCAGGCGAAAATCTGAACACAGAGCTGCACTTGCTGTGTATCAGTGGTAGATACTATCTTGGACAATGTCCATGATGACATTGTGGACTTTGTATTATTTCAAAGAATCTGAAGAAAATCTTTTTCTTGGAGGGCAGTTTGTACCTTAAAGTCATAATCATCCTCCTCTGGTAGATTGTTGTTTTCCCATTGTACAAATGAATCTGCTGCTTTTTTAACACCTTCAAAATCCCAGCTGAAGTTGTCCTCAGTTTCAATAATCATACGCTGATAATAACTTGTCTGAAGGTACATTTACAGTGGTGTAGTTCAGCAAATATTGGAAGGAAAATCTGTGCTGTGAGAGACATTTCATATCTGAGTAGTGCCTCCATGTAACCTCTGGCTTTCACTCTCACAGTCGGTTGTATTGTAATGCCTTTCTAAATCTTTGCCATGGTAGTAAAAAGGTCAATGTAAAATGCCCCCTCAGGATTTCCAGAATATTCAAAAACTTTGCATAGTGCTTGATCTTTGTACCACCACCGTGTTTCTCCTATTGGAGCAATATGTTGGTGTCTCCTGTCCTCACTGACTTCCTCCCACACTTTCATGCATTTGTAAGACTCTTGTATGAATGTGATGATGTCATTTAGCAGAGAGAAAAGTGATGCACTTGACACTACAATCTCAGTTGTGTCTGCCAACACAAGATTAAGTATATGTGTATGACACCAAACAGACTTGTGGTGGTGCCTCTTGTGTGAGAAGTGTAGAAAATCCCTTGTATGGGTCTTGCATGTTTGCAGTCCCATCTGTTGTCAATGACAACTTTTCCAAAATTTTCTTCAGCAAAACAACAAGATTTTTTTTCCAGAAGACTCACAGAGTCAATGACTGCAGCTATTTTCTCATTGATGACATGGGTCACATATCTTTGTACATCACACTGATTCTTAGCAGTCAAATCTTGTGTTGCATCCATTTGTACTGAACACATTCCATCTTCCTTAACTTCTTCAGCAATTCTTTGTTGGATTCAGATACTGATAACACTAATGATTTTGTTTACTGTCATCTTGGACAGCAAAGTCAAAAAGAAGGTGGGGGGGGGGGGGGGGCAAAGCAGTCACATGAATGTATTCCTGCCAACTAACTGTACAAACACTCTCACACACACAGTCTCTCTCTCTCACACACACACTCACACACACACACACACACACACACACACACACACACACACACACACACACACACACTCAAACACACACACTCATGAGTAATGTAGTTGGCAGGGTAACAGTTGTCTCATCACTTGGCCCAACATGGAGATCTGGAGATACCTGAGATTACTGTGGATGAGCACCTTGGACATTACATGATGGCTTTAGGACAACAATCACCACAAACAGATTTTGCACTCTCTATCAGTGAAAAGCAAAAAATAGACTTCGTGTCACGCCCACCACGGACAATTCTGAAAAGATACATATACATTTTTGTATTATATTAATCTTTATATTAAACTTTTGTGTTATGTTTATGTTCTCTAAAGCTGATTTGAGACAATGTCAATTGTTAAAAGTGTCATACAGATAAATTTGAATTGAATTGAATTCCCCCACAGACCACCAGAGGGCATCCTTACCAAGTACATGAACTTTTATTGTTTGCTTTATTTCTTTTTTTTGATTATTAAACACCTCCTTTGTATTTTCCAATTTGTCACTTTATATAAGTTCTGTGTTTCCTTTCTTTGCTTACTGGAACAAAAACACTCACACACACACACACACACACATTCACACACACACATTCACATACACAAGTAATGTAGTTGACATGAGAAACACCAGGGTAACTTCTGGAAAGTTACTAGACATTTTATATATATATATATATATATATATATATATATATATATATATATATATATATATATATATATATATATATAATATTAAATCTTGAATTTTTGTATTATATTAATCTTTATATAAAACTTTTGTTTTATGTTTATTATCTTTAAAGCTGATTTGAGACAATGTCTGCTGATAAAAGTGTTATACAAATAAAACTGAACTGAATTTAGCTGAATTAATGTCGTAACAAAGCAGCCAGTGACATAAGAAACATTGTTCATGTATCTGAGTGACAGATGATGTGTATAATATAGTTTACTGAATATTTAAAAGCAGACTTGTGTATTTATGGAACTGTTTTAGCTCCAAAGCCATGGACAATGAATATACAGTATCTGACAGAAGTGATTACACTTCTCACATTTTTGTAAATATTTTATTCTATCTTTTCATGTGACAACACTGAGGAAATTATACTTTACTACAATGTAAAGTAGTGAGTGTTCAGCTGGTATAACAGTGTAAATTTGCTGTCCCCTCAAAATAACTCAACACAGCTATTAATGTCTAAACCGCTGGCCACAAATGTAAGTGACAATGTCCATATTGGGCCCAATTAGCCATTTTCTCTCCCCGGTGTCATGTGACTCATTAGTGTTACAAGGTCTCAGGTGTGAATGAGGAGCAGGTGTGTTAAATTTGGTTATCACTCTCACTCTCTCATACTGGTCACTGGAAGTTCAACATGGCACCTCATGGCAAAGAATTCTCTGACGATCTGAGAAAAAGAATTGTTGCTCTACATAAAGATGGCATAGGCTATAAAAAGATTGCCAAGACCATGACGCAGCACGGTGGCCAAGACCATACAGCAGTTTAATAGGACAGGTTCCACTCAGAACAGGCCTCGCTATGGTCCACCACAGAAATTGTGCACATGGTCAGCGTCATATCCAGAGGTTGTGTTTGGGAAATAGACGTATGAATGCTGCCAGCATTGCTGCAGAGGTTGAAGGGGTGGGGTGTCACCCTGTCAGTGCTCAGACCATACGCCACACACTGCATCAATGGTCTGCATGGCTGTCGTCCCAGAAGGAAGCCTCTTCTAAAGATGATGCACAAAGAAGCCTGCAAACCTTTTTGCTGAAGACAAGCTAAGGACATGGATTAGTATGGAACCTTGCTAAAGATATTTATTGAATTATAATTAGTGCAATAAATAAATAAATAAATAAGCAAGCAAGCAAGGAAACAGAATCACAACATAAGGTAACAGCAGAGGGTGCTGTATGGCAACATTTATCAATATGAGACAAACACAGTAGCACGTATAACTCAGACACGCTTGCAGTCACACACACACACACATGCATACACAAACACTTGCACTATTACTTTAGCAACAGTGTTATGAAAAAGTATACAGTACGCAGATGTGACTACAATAGTCAGACAAACAGTATAAAAAATCTGCCCTGCTGTCTGTACCCTAACCCTAACCTCTAACCCACCACACCCCCACCACCCCTTTTTGTGATAGGTTTGTCTATTTGTTTAATTTGGCAGTAGACTGTTTAACTATCAACATTCCTCAACATTTCTACATACAGGTAAATGTTGCCATAACGATAGTGTGAGATTTATTTTTGTGTGTTTATTTTGTCTATGGAGGTAATTGTGTTATTAGGATTTGGTGTGCTGACGTATGTGTCTTTGTACGTGCAGGTAAAGTATGTGCAGGAAGTTGTGTAATAAGTTGTAACGTGTGGTGTTCAAAACCTCATGAACGCTAACTAATAAAAGTAGGAAAAGTTCCATATTTTCATGAATGCCTGCATTATTCTGATGGACCCATTTGCAGGAGACTGGAGATTCATCTGAGAGTGTATAGTCCCTCTTACAATAGCTTAACAAGTGTTACAACAAAGTATTATTAGTGGAGAACTTTATTAATCCCCAAGGGGAAATCAGAAAAGTAGACAAAATGAATGAAATTACAGAAAGCGTTTATTCTGGCAAAGTGCAAACAAACAAATCCAAATTGTAAGGCAATTTTATTTTGTCAGAATCTTCTAGTGGATTTTTCTGGTACATTTGGGTTGGTACAGTGATAGAGGACCAATTTAACATCAACACCCACACTGAAAAAATAATAAAAACACATCCATTTATAAGAGTTTAGTCTTTATAATTGTAAACCTGAAGAAGGAGGTGAAGTAAACGACTTTTATCATTTTAGAAATTTATCACTTAAGTAAACTACTGAGTACTAAATAATACACATAAGTAAGAAATCTTTATTTTTTTGTTAAATGCAAAGCTAATGGAAAAATATATACGTTATATTGTGTATTAGAGAATAGTTTGAAGCAGAATAAATTTGTCACTTTGCTGTTAAGACAGAGCATTAATACATACACATATTAACATACACAAGAATATTACATGTGTGTATAATATTTGTAATGTAAATGTAATTAGAAAAAGCAAGTTAATTAAAAGTGACAAATGAATGACATGATGCTCACATGATATTTATGAGAAGAAGCTTGAATACGAACACTGTGCTAATTACAGTGTAATGCACTTGTTTTATACTTTAGGAGCTTTATTGGATATAATTGTAGAGAAGAACTTTTGTTTATTCACTCAGACGTAGGCTGATTCATCTTCTTCTGTGAATCCACTTTTAACAGCTGCTTGAATGCTCTTTATCTCTTCTGGAGCAGCAGCAGGGAGAATGGCGAGCAACTCTTTATCAATCTTCTCAATTCTTGCAAGACACTTCTCTTCAAACTCCTTCTTGTTCTTGAGGACAAGGACTAAGATGGCTTTCTGAGCCCCATCACAGGAGTTCCGTAACTGATCAACCTCAAACTGAAACTCCTTGCCCTCTGCCTTTTCCTTGTCCATGACCATCAGTTTTCCCAGAGTGCTGACACGATCCATGATGTGTTTGGTGGACACCTCAGTGTAGGTTGTAGAGATCATGTTGACAAGGTTGGCGATGTTAGTGGCTTGAAAGGCTTGATTGTAGAGCATATCTTTAGAGAAGAGCTTTGCGTTGTAGGAAAGCTTCTGTGTCTTCTGAGATGTGGATACAAAATTTTTAAGGGTTCTGGTCAGGTGGATTTTCACAATGTTGGACACCATCTGAAAGAAGCGCACCATCTTCTCCCACTGCTCCTTCACTCTTCCCATGGCATCCATACCCTTAACCAACATTTTTATAGTGGTGTTAAAGTCTATCTCTTTGATCTCACACTTCCTCATGGTGATCAGGATGTCAGTCAGCTCCTTTTGGTTCTTCTCCATGTTCTCTACACTCTTCTCATAACTCTCTCTGCTCTGGTCCAGTTGAGTGCGGCTCTGCTCTATGCGGAACCTGGCATTATCTGATGCCCTTTGTGAAGCTTTCACCTTCCCAGTGTTACTTTCTTCTTTATACATCATTGGTAGTTTTGGAGTCAGAGCAGGAGACTTTGTGACAGATTTACTTTTGCTGTCAAACTTACGAGCTGATTCATTCAGGTTTCTGATCAGTTTAATCAACTCATTTGTTTTGGCTTCTTCACATTTCTGTTCTGGTGTATACTTTGCTAGTTCTTCACAGATCTCGATGCCTTTGGTACAGATGTTTTGAGCTTTCTCTTTTGTTTTGCAGTCTGGAAATTCTTTTAAACTCTCCCTGATTCGTTTGAACTGATCTGCCTGAAAATTTGTCTTTGTAGTTTTGTGTTTTTGATCATACAAATCTTTCCAGTTAATTGTGTTTTCAATCACAATCTCTTGAATATTCTCTGTGCATTTCAGGATTTCTGTAGATTTACTATAAATAATTATTTCATCTATGCTATCAGCTTCAGGTTCTGGACTTTTAGACATTTTTGTTTTAAGAGAATTCTGTATTAACATTTCAGGTCCCATGGATACTATTCTATTAATAAGAGTTGCGTAGGCCTCAGTTATGCCTTCAACCAAATCCATTCCCATCATTTCCCATCCACTGGGCATTGAATCCATTGCTTTGCTGTAACTTTCTTGTGCTTCATTCAGCTGCTTTTCCATGTACTTCAGTGCCTTCTCTGAGCGTTTAGTTGCTTCTTCTGATGACTGTTTTCTCAGATTGGCTTCCTCCAGTTTCCTCTTGATTTCCTCCAGCTCCTCTCCATAAAAGTGCTCAGCATTTACACATGCTTCCAGCAGTTCGTGGATAATGTTGATGACAACAGTGAAATGATCTTCTGTTGATTTGGCCAGCTCAAGACAGTCATCTGCAACAACACGGATGTTCTCCAGCTGGTCAGGGAGGTGAGCTTCAACAACCTCATCACTGCCTTGGAACAGGATCTTCACAGCCATCTTCATGTAATCAGGAACTGCCATGGTGTAAAGTCTAATCTGATCCATGTTCTTATGGGCCTCGTTGAAAGCCCACCAGCCTGAGTTACACACCTGCATGAGGCAGGCACGAAATGAATCTGGGTATTTGATGAACTTGTAGCCAACTTTAGGTGGGTTCTTGTTGATGGAGAAATCTGTATTGGAGGAGATGAAGACCAGCTCTCCCAGGATGGCTATGGAGAGAGGAGCTGGAGTCAGATACTCCTCCCAGTTGGCATACGGCTGCATCACAAGCTTGGTTTGGTTCCTCATCTCCTCAGCTGTGGTGAGGCTTTGAGTTTTCTTTACAATTTGCGAATCCATGGCTTCTTTTTTCCTACTAAAAACAAAAAGAAAATAAATTAATAATGACATCACCATGGCTGCCTTCTTGGGTGCCAGCAGAGAAAAATTTGTACACTTACAGTGCAAACCATGATAAAAAATCTGAACCATGATGCACAGAGACAACATCTGAGAGCTCTTACTTTTGGTGGGTTTAGTTATTTGGTGGACACATGAGTAAAGGTGGAGTGTTTACATCTGATAAAACTAACAGAACTAACAAAAAGTTTCAACACTTCAACACTCAACTTCAACTTGCTTGAAAACTAGACAAGTTAGATGTGATTGTGTTTAATATTATAGAGACTTTAAGATTCTCAGTATGTTAAATATTAGGTGTTATGTCAGTGATGAACCATTAATTTAATATATTAAAGGTCTTAAAGTCAAATCAGTGGTCAGAAAATTAGAACAGATTAAATAAATAGATAGTGATTTAGTATGGAAAACCTTTACCACTTGGTTTCTTTAAACGTTTTCGCCTTGTGGATAAACCTATGTGCAGCTTTTTATAAACTATATTATTAGTGCACTTTTCACCAGGACCAACAGCTGAAATGGTTCCCAGCACCTCAACATGGATGATGTATTATTAATAATAATAATAATAATAATAATAATAATAATAATATAGAATAATAATGAGCCTCTGTTCCTTATTTCCTTATATTTCAGTTTAAGCGAACCTGATGTTAAACGCTCGGTTACAGTAGTGTCAGAAACGCAGTGAAATCTTGGATCCATATTATCACAAGACTGCTACATCATGACTTCACGAGCGGTTACATTATAGAAGGTTTTTTGTTTTTTGATACAAATCTGCTTTCCTCTGTAGTATTGATGGTGAAATGAGCCCAGCGGAATCAGACATTTTTTAATTGTTTTATGTAATAAATCATCCTACTATGAAAACCATAAAAAAAATTAAAAAATAGTGTTCGATGTGTTTGTTCATCTGAACAGCAAACTGGACTGGACAGACAACACTGAGGCAATCTGTAGGAAAGGGCAGAGCAGACTTTTTCTGCTGACGAGACTAAGGTCTTTTGCAGTGCAGGGAGAGCTACTGAAGACCTTTTTTGACTCTGTGGTGGCCTCAGCCATATTCTATGGTGTGGTATGTTGGTGCAGCAGCATCTCTACTGCAAAAAGGAAGAGACTGGACAAGCTGTATATTGTGCATATACAGTACTGTATATTATATTATGTCTCTATTCTGTTAGATATTTGCATTTCTTTCTCTTTGCTGCTGTAACAGAGAAATTTCCCCATTGTGGGACGAATAAAGGTATATCTCATCTTATCTTATCTTAAATGTGATGAATGAACTTGTACTGTAACAATTTTATGAATCTGCTTTAATCAACACTTGCTGCTTTTTAACAATAAGGTTTTCTTCTAGTCCTAAACCTATTAAGTGGAATATTCTCTCTCACAGGACAAAGGAGGCAGAATTCTTGCCTGGTTCCATGCTAATAATTCAAAATCATTAGTGAAGTGAATGACACTTGAAACCTACACAAGGACTTCACCCTATTTCTGATCCAGAAAACAATACGAATACGTGAAGATAACTTAATCGGACTGGACAACGGGTTCTGGCTAGGAGGAGTTGGGGTTGGAGGAGGGGATCTGAAATGCAGCAGCAGCGATGTGCGAGAAGCAGCTTGAGAAAAGGGGATTTAAAGGGTCGGAAATTACGGAATTCGTACCGGATTGGTGCGCGCCGGAAACGGCCGATCAGCAGCTGATTCGATGTTTGATTACTTTTCGAGTCAGATGATCCATCTTTCTACATTGGAGTGAGTATATATGTGGCGAGTGTAGTGTTGTTACACTAGATTATTTAAATTATTATTAATTATTTAAATTACTATTAATTATTTGCACTAAAAACAAGGCTTTTATTTTGAAATTCTTCTCAGAAGCAATTGCATAGTTATGAATGGTCATGTGACCAGAAGCAAAATGTTATTTTTTTATTTCTTTTTCTACAAATATAAATTTTATTTCTTTATTGGTTTTGTTTCCTCTCTTTCTTTTTGAAAACATTAACCTTTAAGATGTTTGAGAGGCACTTCTAGAACAGACGGCACCTTTGAGAGGCACTTCTAGAACAGACGGCACCTTTGAGAGGCACTTCTAGAACAGACGGCACCTTTGAGAGGCACTTCTAGAACAGACGGCACCTTTGAGAGGCACTTCTAGAACAGACGGCACCTTTGAGAGGCACTTCTAGAACAGACGGCACCTTTGAGAGGCACTTCTAGAACAGACGGCACCTTTGAGAGGCACTTCTAGAACAGACGGCACCTTTGAGAGGCACTTCTAGAACAGACGGCACCTTTGAGAGGCACTTCTAGAACAGACGTAATCCTGTTACTGCCTGATGGTGTCTAAGGGTGACCAGATTTGGGTGTGTGAAAAAGAGGACACTTCAGCGCGCGTGGGTGGGGTCTAACCCGGAAGTAGGCGGGGAATGTTTTGAAATGGGCGGGGCTTTAACCGGTATGTTAAATATAATTTAACCGGTCAGTCCTCCTCACGTGGGGCATATTTTTCAGAGGACTGAATCTTTCCCAACAGTCTACGATTACTCATTAAGTAAGAATTTTTGTTTTAATTCGTCAGTGAACTTACACTTGTGTTTCGGCTGAAGATGCCGAGTAGCCATGAGCTTTGTCAGCGGTAAACAAGGCGCTTGAGGTGACTGACCAATTAAATGTGTACAGAGAATACTATTGACCAATGACGGCAGCTCTACACCTTACACTTCCACTCAATACAAAGTGAACTGTAGGGGGCGGGACTAGTATGTGAATGAAACAGAGAGCAATGCAAATTCGCCGTAAACACGTTTGAGGCTAGAATAACAAAATCCCGGACGATTTAGAAATTCCGCCCGGACACATTTTTAGGTTTCAAAAAGAGGACATGTCCGGGTAAAAGAGGACGTCTGGTCACCCTATCTATGTGTAATGCAGATGAGAGATCCTGAGAAGTCTCTTTCATTCTAAAAATACACAACGCAGAAGAAAACCCACTACATATACCAGTATTCACAGAGAAATTATTTATAACAGTAAACATCTTTAAAAGTAAGTTCATACAAAAAATTATAACAATACATTAATTTTTCACAAATAATCTTTTTTGTTGCTGTTTTGAGATTATGCCTAGTTAGTAACAGGGAAGGTGAATAATGCTACTAGAATAACATTAACAAAGGATTAAAGGAGTAAATATGTGCATTAAGAAGGACCTTTAAGAGAAATTCAGAACAGTTTCTTCCTACCTGGATATGCTGAAAGTCTTCAGTGACGGTGTGGAGGTTCTCTGTCTGCTCTGTGACTCGAATGGTTCACTGCATCAAAACTAAAAGCCTCTGTTTTTATATTCTGACGTAAGGGGGGGGGGTATTCTGGTGGTGGATGTCTAGTGTTTATCTGGGTTTTTTTTTCAGTTAACCCTTGTGTAAATCACAGGTTTTATTTTTAATCATGATTTTTTTAATCATGCTTTATATGCGTTATGATTATATGTGATTATAAAACAGAAAGAAAGAGAGAAATAGAACAGCTTGCCACTGGGACAGTACCCTTAAAAGGACATCTTTGTACCTTATTTAACCCCAAAAATGTATAATTGTACATTAAGGTACACATTGGTACTCTAAGGTAGTAATGTGTACCCTTTTGAGTATAAAGTACAAAGATGTCCTTATAATGGTACTAAGAGTATATTGTTTACATATTTCAAATTGTATTTTGTGTATGCACAGTATGGCACACAGTAATGGATACTTGCACATTCAAATAATACTTCATTTTTTTTTGTACGTTCAAAACACAACATAAATATTGACACGTTGAAGAAACATTTCCTCAAATTATGAAAACAAATGATGAAAACAGTGCATGATATTTTCTTTGAGAAACAATTACATTACAATTAAATCATTATTTTAATTTTAATTCTATTCATTACATTCATCCCAAGCTAGAATACTGAGAATACACATGTATTTATTTATATTAAAAGAAGCCTCGTTTGCATACGATTTTAATGCAAAAAATACAAACAAAAAGAGCAAATCGACCAGCAAAAATGAATTTGATTCATTTGATTGATTTCTTCTGTGAATCTTTTCTTTAATTTATGTTTACTAAAACATTAGAAACGACATTTTACTAGTCTACATCATCACTTAGCCCTTGTTATCTAGTGCACTATGCTAGTGAATATTTCATTTGAGGTTGTGCTTGTGTGTGTGTTTGTGTGTTAATACATGGTGGTAACTAACTCTTCAATAGACCGTTTTTTCTTCTTTTCACACTCAGATGTTTTGGTCGACAGCAGCGACGTTATTAGTGATGTCCATGTAAAATAATTAGGAAATTAAGAAAAATGGATCGTGGCCAGTTTAATCTGGTCTGATTATTAAAATGACATCTTTAATGTCACTATTCGTCGTCCTCGTCTCTGTCGTGTACATACAGTGACACATACTTGATATTATGTAGAATTGGCAGAGTTAAACATGCTGTAAAATCTCAGTTCAACATTATCTTTATTCTTATTTGAAGGGTTTTGATAACACACTTGTTAAAACAAAAGACGTTATAAAAGAGTTTATATAACGTTTGTCAAAGCAGCTATTTTTCCTTATAATCCTTTAAATTAAAACTTGCTAATTATTCAACAAGAGCAACAGGCAGAGTTACTAAACATTGTGCAACACAATTCGGATACCATGTGCCAACTTACACTGCTTGACATTTTTATAAAAAAGGAGTGAAGCATTTTTTGCCCCTTTGAGCTCATCGTAACCGAACGCTGGACCGCGGGTGCGACTCGAGCTACAGTACTGGGGGCGCGTGATGATGACGTGACAAGTGAGTGACTGATTGCCGTGAACGTCATGTACAGTACAGACGATCTTAAACTTTCTTGTCTCTTTGAATTTTAAATCACTCTGCATTTATATACATTGCTCCATTAAAACCTCAACATGTGGTGAACACAACTCTCCACTAAAAAAGTGAGGGGGACGAATTTACTTTTTATAAAAAGTGCGGGGGACATGTCCCCCACGTCCCCCGCGTAATCTACGCCCCTGCTATGATACACTCATAAAAGAAGTTCACCTTATAAATCTCACATAATAAGTGACTGTGGTGATCCAGAAGAGAAAGAACAACAACAGAAATTGCTGAAATTGTCACAGGTGTTGGGGCAGGAGTGTTCGTTATACCTTTCATTGGATGGTAAGCAGGTGAGAATTACAGCATACAGATAAATTTAATGACGTCTGAACTGTTTCATCATCATAACCTTCATGTGAGTGTCTGTTCTGACTCTATAGTTTGTTTCTTCACTGTTCAGGTCCTACCATGATTATTGGTGGTGCAGTTGAACTGGATAAAGCAAACAAAGCTGTCCAAGTGGCTCAAGAGGAGGTGAGAAACTATGAACTTAAAGTATCTCACTACGTGTCTAAGATTTCACAGACCAAATGTGACATCAGCCAGAAAGATGACCAGCTAAAGCAGATACGTGAAGGAATCCAGAAGGTGAAGAAGCAGAGTCAGTCTGTAGCTGAGTTCCAGGAGAAAGTGAGAGAAGCTGTCAATCTTCTGGGTGTCCTGAGTGGGAGGGTCAGTGTGGCTGATGGTCTGACTCGCAGATTCATCCTCCAGGAGCCTGTGATGAAGATGATGCAGGATGTGATGAAGGCCATAGAACAGATCACAGGGAATGAGCTTCACCATCGCAATGACCTGCCAAGTCTCATTAATTAGATGAAGGAGAACAACCAATGACTAGCAGCCATCTGTGACTGAGAGAACAGCTCTAAGTAGAACACCACAAGAACATGCTGGTTCTGCTGTTTTAAACAGAGATTCACTCTATAATGGATATTCTGCAGTGTGTCATTTACAAGAGCATTAAAACCAATACACATGTGTGTAAAATAAATACAGTAGGATGTTGCAGAAAAAAAAGTTTGTTTAATGAAACTAATCTGTGTGTTAGGAGATAAATAAACCCTGTGACAAGGTAATCGTGCTCTATGTTGCTTTTCTGAGTGCTGTATTTTTACTGTGTTTAAATACGAAAAAAAAAATAACTTAAAAGTTGAGTGCTTTTATTTAAACTGGTACAACATAAAAATGAATATGACAAACAGGAGGAAAAAAAGAGGAAAAACAGAACAATCATTTGTGGTGATGACTTGCAAAATATTATTTTACTGTAAAGGACTGAGCTCTTTAGGGGACTTTTTGTTAACAGCATTCTGTAAGAGATAACAGATGGCTACAGACAGTGAAGAATATTTTTTGATGATCTCGTGCTTAGGTCAGAGTTTTTCCCCTACACAGAAACACTTTTACTTTCTGTTTCAGAGTAAGATGACTCAGCTTTCTTATGTAATGTAGAGTCAGAGACAGGAGATGTGAAATCAATATGTGCTATTTATTGAACACAGATTGAACAAATCCAAAACAGTCGAGGAAACACACAAACGTCCCAGAATACAGCAAAGACAATATGTGGGGAAAACATCCAAAAAAAGTTAGGCAACGATATACGTGAGTAAAAGTAACAAAACCAAATTGGTACACAGGCAAACAATGAACAATGAAAGCAATGAAAAGCCTGGTATTTAAATAAATCCAATACTTCATGAACATGGCTTAAGAGCAACCCAGAAGTGTCCCTTGACCAGGACATCACTCAATATTCAGGGGGTAGCTCTGGCTGGTGGGGCAGAGGGGGAATTGCCTTAGCTGTTTTCATATGATGTCAGTAGACCCTTTAGGGGCACCAGCTTACAGGCCTTAAAAAAAAATGGTCCACTGCTACCACAATGGCAGTGTGGCCATGAGAGTTTGGGAGATCTGTGATGAAGTCGACTGTGAAGTTGGACAATGGGTGTCGAGATAAGGGGAGTGGTTATAAACAGGCGACAGGGAAGCTGACATGATATCTTCATTTAAGCACTGATGGGTCAGGACTCAACATAGTTCTTGACATCTGTGGCCAGCTAAAAGCCTTCTGAAGCATCTTTGTTGCATGGTGGAGTCCTGGATGTCCTGAGCTCAGTGCGGTTTGTACACACTGGATGACTCTTTGCTGGATGTCAGTGGGAACATACTGTTGGGTCAGCAGACATACTGGGGGAGAAGTTTTGTTAAATTGGGCACATTGTATTTCCTCCATGATATCCCACCGGACAGGAACGATGAAAATGGAGGGTAGAAGGATGGGTTTAGTCATCAGGGTTTTGTCAACTGGATCATAGCAGCAAGTGAAAAAAAAAAAAGATTTTTGTGGTGATTAACGATTTAGTTGCGTTTGGCTGGGAAAAGATGAATTGAAATAATTATAAATCACTCAGTGGCCAAGGACATAAATACATTGCAGATATGCTCACTGAATATAAACCAAACAGACCACTCAGATCATTAGGATCGAGTCCGTTAGAAATACCAAGGGTTCACACCACACAAGGGGAATCTGCTTTTAGCTATTATGCTGCCTGTAGTTAAAATCAGCTTCCAGAAGAGATCACGTGCTAAAACATTTACACATTTAAATCTAGACTCAAAACTCATCTGTTTAACCGTGCATTTTCTGAATGAGCACTGTGCTACTTCCAAACTGATTGCACTATGTATAATCCTTTCCTCTTTTTAATTGTTTTAATTTTGTTTTAAATCAATTTTTAAATCATTTTAAAAGTTTTTTAATTCTATGTTTTATTGTTGTTATTATTGTATTTTTGATGATTTAACTTTATTTTATGTAAAGCACTTTGAATTACCATTGTGTATGAAATATGCTATACTGTATAAATAAACTTGCCTTGCCTTGAAAAGCACAGGGAAGGAGTTTGCCTAGGGTGCCGTGCCGTGCTACTGGAATTCTATGCCCCAGATGTCGCAGCTTGAAGCGTCCACTTCTATGACAAAGGGGATGTTAGGGTCAGGATGGAGTCAGATTTGCCACTCGTTGAATGCCGTGTTGGCATTTAATAATGCAGTGAGTGGGGTGGTGACAGAGCTGTAATTGCAACTAAATCCCCTGTAGAAATTGGTAAAGCCTAGAAATCTTTTAGTTCCTTGACACCTGTGATGGCCCATACCTTACTGATGTCTATTTTAACCACCCTGGCAGCTGATAACATATCCCAGGAAGGTGATAGTTTTTTTTTGTAGAATTTATCATTTTCTGCCTTGGTTATGAGTTGGTGCTCTAGTAGTCATGGTAACATGGTGCAAATGTGGATCACATGGAGGTTGTAGGTCTTGGCATAGATTATTGATGATCCAAAATGGTGGCGCAACAGTAGCACAGAGGCCACTCAGAAAAATTGTGCTATTCATGTGTTTAGCCAGACTCCAAAGTACATGGACACCAGCAACAGTGGTGTTCATGTATACAACCACCAGAGGTTTCTACAGTGAGGCAGGGCTCTCAGGTTTTGAAGACAGTCAAGAGTGACATCTCCAACCCCCCCAGGGTTTTTTTTCATTGGTTGTTGTGTTAAATCTTACCCAGATACAATAGTGCTATTTTCTGATTGGCTATTGTGTAGCCTCTTTTTTTGATTGGCTGATAAGTGTCAGGCTCGACTAAGAGCTCCAGGGGAGACGCGCTTGATTCCTGCCCGGTTCCATAGAGACAGCGGTGCGGACTGATACGTTTTGGGCGCTGCGGCTTATTAAATATATGATAAATAGTCAGTTTTTCTGCGTGACAAATACGATGTGTGGCAGGAGAGCATGACAAAAGACCCAAATGAGGGACCGTCACACTCAATGCGTGACACTTGACAGCCCTGAGTAAGGTAAACATGCAATAATCTGCATGACAATGTGCTGGAGAAGCTTCGTGACTGGCTCACCGTTTTGTGCCGACAGAAATGCAGCTCTGTTTGTTAAGGCTCATTGTGGCTTTTGTTTTTACATTAACCCTGTACTGCACAGCATTGCCCTCAGCCAACAGAAAGTTTTCTTTAGCCAAATATCCATTGGATATTTCTTTAAATTTTTGCAATCATCCAAAAATATTCAAAAGCTATCAAAAACTATCCAATACAATTTGGGAGTCACTATCTGAAGGCGGGACTTCCTTTTCTGCCACATGGTCACAGGAGCACATGGTGTGAGACTAAGGTAAGATTATATACTTTGTTAATCCTATTTAAAATGACATTAATTGTCAATGAAATATATGTGCATTTATGAGGTGTAGAGCAGCTTTTTGTCCTGGTTTAATGCTTTTTTTATTTTTTGAATGTTAAAATTTGGGGGGCACGGTGGCTTAGTGGTTAGCACATTTGCCTCACACCTCCAGGGTTGGGGGTTCGATTCCCGCCTCCGCCTTGTGTGTGTGGAGTTTGCAAGTTCTCCACGTGCTTCAGGGGTTTCCTCCGGGTACTCCGGTTTCCTTCCTGGTCCAAAGACATGCGTGGTAGGTTGATTGGCATCTCTGGAATATTGTCCATATTGTGTGAGTGTGTGAGTGAATGAGAGTGTGTGTGTGTGCCCTGTGATGGGTTGGCACTCCGTCCAGGGTGTATCCTGCCTCGATGCCTGATGACATCTGAGATAGGCACAGGCTCCCCGTGACCCGAGAAGTTCGGATAAGCGGTAGAAAATGAATGAATGTTAAATTATTATTTTTTTTGTTGCCTCAGGTCAGCTTTGTGTTATAAGGGCTACTTTTCATGTGATCATTCTGCTGACAATGTCATCACATATTATCACATGTATTTTGTACAAAGCCTCAAATGATTTTTAATTATTTTTTATTTCATTTAACTTCTTTTAATACATTTTGACAGAAAAATGGACATAAAATTCTTCTATGAAAGACAAGAGCAGAATCGGAATGTTAGGCAAATCCCGTCTGACAGTGAGAACAGTGAAACAGACAATGACAGTGAGGAGGAGTGGAATGGAGAAAAAGGTTTGAGCAGTATTGGAAAAAATAGGGTTTGAGAAGAATGAAATGTTAAATTATTATTTTTTTTGTTGCCTCAGGTCAGCTTTGTGTTATAAGGGCTACTTTTCATGTGATCATTCTGCTGACAATGTCATCACATATTATCACATGTATTTTGTACAAAGCCTCAAATGATTTTTAATTATTTTTTATTTCATTTAACTTCTTTTAATACATTTTGACAGAAAAATGGACATAAAATTCTTCTATGAAAGACAAGAGCAGAATCGGAATGTTAGGCAAATCCCGTCTGACAGTGAGAACAGTGAAACAGACAATGACAGTGAGGAGGAGTGGAATGGAGAAAAAGGTTTGAGCAGTATTGGAAAAAATAGGGTTTTGAATATTGCACCTTTGATTGTTGAGCTCATTTGTACACAATGGTTTTTGAATTATTTTATAATAAATCGTTACACATTTCTGTTTAAATCGTTACACATTTCTGAGATTGATCACAATGGTTTTGATTAGAATACCACAAATACAGGGGCGGTTCTAGACTTTTTTAGGGTGGCTCCAGCCCCCTGTCTGTGATCTCAGCCACCCATAAAACTATAAGTATAATTTTTACTTTCATAAATAAACAATAAATATTACGTTAAAATGCAGGACATGATTATGTGGTCGAAGGGAAAGAAAATTATTTATCAGTTTGATTCAAGAGGGAATTTTTTACTTTGCTTTTACGCGCATGCGTTGTAGTCTTTCAAAAGTGCGTCATCAGCTGTCTGCTTTATCTGAACGGAGAAGCACAGAGTCAGTCAGAGCTGGAGGCGTTTATCTATAACGTTAATCATTGGAAAACTGCAAAGATGGTTATAGGCGGTATTTTATAAATGTTTTTACCTTGTTAACCTGCCCTGCAGCAGTGCTTTCAGTGTTATCAAAGTCTACATCCAATACTTTAATACATTTATTTTTTTTTATAAATAAATTTTAATTTCCTTTACTAGAGACCTCTAAAATTGTTTTTATAATTTTACATTCATTTTGTCTTTTAGCAAAGGGAAGAGTCTCCTCTATTGAAATGGTTAAATGCCTTATTTCACATTTAGTGAGCTCCCAATATTTTCAAAAAGGTATTTATAACTTTAGTCTGAGCCCAAAACCGGTCAACAATTTTATTACTTTCATACTGAACGTTTCATTTCATAAAAGGGTCTCATTGAGTTTCCAATAACCAGTTTGCTTTAAATTAGTCATGAAATGTGATCTGATCTTCATCTAAGTCAAGGGTATTGACAAACATAATGTGTCTAAAATTAATTACACATTAAAATTAAAAAGTTAAAATTAAACTTTATTGAACACACTCATTCAACATTCAAAATGGATTCATTCAAAATGGATTCAACAAACCTACCTCAACTGAATCCTGTCTTTGTGAGTTTGGCTGATCATTTTTAATTTGAACATCAACTTAGAATTATTGTTTAAACTGCAGACGCAATCTCCATTTCACTTCAGAGGCAGGGGCCATTTTATCGGACCATGCAGTATGAAAGCACGCTGCCAACAATGTTTCTTTGCCAGGTGGCCTTCTCAGCCTGCCTTGTGCTACTGATTAGTCATCCTTCCATTGTTTCTGTTCCTAAGCTACCTGATTTTGTCTCTGTCTGTTCCTGGACCTCGATTCTGTCTGCTCTAAAATGCACTTCCTGGTTTGACCATGTCTTGTTCTATGTTGCTATTTTCTGCCCTGCATTGCCCTGTTTGCCCATGTTCTGGATTATTTACCGATTATTTACTCTGTTATTGTATGTTTTCAGCTGTAGCTCACACTGCACTCTGCTTACCAAAATATCAGATTACTGGACTGTTTGCTCTGCATTTCCCCTCTGTTTTACTGAACTGTGCCTCCCCTGTTTAAACCAGCTCATATTAAAGACTCTTAATTTAAAATCTCATCTGTGCCTTGCATTTGGGTCCTCACCTGCCATTCCTGACACCTCTGGCATTTGAAGGAAGTTTATGGAAAGAAGACTTAAGTTGTCTTAATTGCTATAAATTGGGTGGGGTGTAATACTCATATCTGGCAACTGGTGACATGGTCTATTATTGGTGAGAAAATGTTACATAAATAGATAAAGTAACACAGTATGAAATAGCTTTTCCCTTTCATTTCTTTTACATGTTTAATCCTTCTGGGTAAATCTGCAGAAAGCTTTTTTTATAAACTTTATTATTAAATTTATTATTAATTTTCACCAGGACCAACAGCTAAAATGATTCCCCACCTCATCACATCTCATCCTTCATGCTTCATTGTGGGACAGATGCTTTCACTGTTGTATTTCTCACCAGATCTGTTTCTAACTTTTCCCCCAATCAGTTCATTGAGGCAAAAATAAATGAGAAAAGGTCTTAGCAGGGCATCTCTTTGATCTCTTTCTGACCCATGATTCGTTGTTAAAGTTGACATTTTTTTGCCATTTTCCCCCAGGATTGTACCTGAACGTGTTTTTTATAGCATAATCCACTATACATGAATATCTTGTAGCATTATTTTAATTCATCCTGTACTTTTCTAAGAGAAGGACAGCAATACACACACACACACACACACATACACACACACACACACACACACACACACACACACACACACACACACACACACACACACACACACAATCTGGATAGAGGAAGGAATCCCATCACTCTCCTTCACTGAGTAAAGTAATTACATTACCTCAGACAGCATAAAATACTGGCTCATCAGTACACGCACACACACACACACACACACACACACACACGCACCATGTGTTGAGAACATCGTCCGTTTTCCAATCATTTTATCCTTAATGTTGCACTTCCCCAAAACAGAAAGTCCCTGAATATTTATCTGTAATCCACCTTCCCCTTTTCACCCACTCATCTCTGATTACTCTGCAATTCTAGCACAAAAGGAGCTCATATAATAAATAGCACATGACTGAATACAAATGAGTTAAAAAGTAAATAAATAGGAAAAAATACAATTCTGAGGTGAAGTTGAGGTGAAGTCTCAGTAAATGGTATTTAAGGCATGAGCTTGTTTTTATTTAACTTCCTTTCAATCTGTCTGATAGTTGTCTGATATCACATGTGATGCAAAAGCTATTTCTAGTTTATAATTTGGTCACTCCTACAGTACCAAATTATTAGTGACTACAAACATCAACTTTAGTCATGAAAGATTTCATTAAACATTTCACTATGAATTGTTTAACTCAAAGTATAAAGACCCTGTGATCTGAACCCAACTTCCAAAGCTTGAATATGCAAAGACATAATTTCACTGTGCTGTAATTTATATGAAAACTAGAGGCTTTATCTTCTTAAATCTTCAATAGTTTTTTCAGACCAGTGTCTCTTTGTTCTGAAGTGCCTACCCTTATATCCTGGATGTCTTCATTGAAGGTGTGGAGGCTTTCTGTCTGCTCTCAAAAACTGCAGGGTCAAAAAACAGAAAGTCCCTGATTATTTATGATCTGTAGTCCACACTCTTCATGTCACCCTCCCATCTCTGATACACTCTTAATGACGAGATAAAACGGAGCTCATTGTGTAAATCTCACAGAACTGACGAGGGCCGGACAGGGACACAATTTAAGGCCAGGAAATCCCACACCCACCCAGGTCATCCTATGCACCCAAATAAATTTAGAAACAATACTGTTGTTTATCCGATAAATTATACAGTGACAGTCAGTGGTCCATGTGATGATATTTATTTAACAAAGCTTGTGTCCAACATACCACACATCACATATGAACATAGCTCTCGTGTGTTCTTAGTACATACGCCCCCAGGGGGTTGGAGGACGTTTTTAAAGAACCCAACATTTATCACAATGATCTACATCCCCTTCCTTTAGCTGAAACCTCCTATCAAAGGGAAGAAAACATATTTAACAATGAACGGTACTAGCATGACACTGACTTGTTCAATAACCAAGAATATGAATGACTTCCATTATAACACTGAATCTATTGCAGTGAATAAATTAATGTTAACAGATACAAATCTCAAGATGTTCTCTGTATGCATGAAGAAAACTACAATGAAGAATGACACTGGCAGTATTGAAATGTCCATAATAAACACATTTAAACAAGCACTCAAAATAATAACAAAAGTGTCACCAAATATGCCATTACTAGAACTCACTGTTCATATCTTGGATTAGGCTTGCAGATACAACGTAAGCTGTATTACTGACCTTAATAGGAGATTGTACAGTGTGTTTAGGAGGTCAGTAGGAGTGGATTCTAGTTGTGGAAGGTGTATTTGTGGTGAGTGTGGTATAGGGGGAGCAAATTCCTGTGTATGTGTAGTGGTGTTCTGAGAGTCACTGTCCTCGTGTCGTGCCCACTGTCCACTGTCCACTGTCCTCGTGTCCTGTGTCGGTTCCTCCTGTACCGAGGCTCCTTATTCACCTCCTTTACTGTGCCAAGGTGGTTGTATCCTTTCAGGGTTTGCATTCTAACATGCAATGGTTGCATTCTCTGCCAATGGTTGCAGTGGATGACTTGAGGCATTCTTGTCTGTCCTTTTTATGTGTAGCCACCATGGACAAAACCCAATCCGTCAGCTCTGAGATCGCGTTATGAGGCTAAGGCTCACCATGCGGTCCAGCTCTGCTTTGACATGGCTTTGCATTGCAAGATGAATGCGATGAGCAGGGCGAACTACAGGCTGTGCGCTGGGGTCCACTGTCATAGAATATGTTATCGAGAGTTCTCCAAGCTCATCTGTGAACAAGTCTTTGTACTCAGTGAGAATGTCTTCAGTGCTGTCCTCCATACTGGCATGATGCACATCTGGGCTGATAGTAACGATACCCATATCGAGGCATGCACAAAATCCTAGCAGCGGTTGGACATCTTGATTCACCAAAAAGAATGGAAGTGAATGATTTTGCTCATTTAGCCCACACTGCAATGTCACTAAGCCTTTTGTTTCGATTTTAATTCCACCATAAGCTACAAGGTTAGGTGTCTTTGATTGCTTCACTGGCCGTTCATTGTTGCCAATTTGTTCGAAAATCATTTGTTACGTTACATTTTGCCCCAGTGTCAACTTTCACTTCAACTGGAGTTTTGTTTATGTGTAAAGTGACAAATCCCTCCTACAACCCTTGCATTTAAGGGTTAACAGTGTTGACAAACTTGTCAAATTCGATGCCATCAACATAAAAAGTGTCGTCATGGTCAAGGGGTTTGTCTACTTCGAGCTCATGTACCGCTTTCCTATGACTGAATTTCTTCTGACCAAACTGACAGCGTGCTTTGCAATATTTCTTGTAATGATTCATTTTCTTGCAGTTATGACTGTTGTCTAAAAGCTGGGCATTTCTCTTTCTTTGATGCATTATTGCTTCCACAGTTTCTACAATTGGTTATGGTTGGTGAATCGTCATGCTCTGTTCTTTGTTTGTCTTGTGTGTTACCGCCTCCTGCTGGAATTTGGCTGTATAACATCCACATTTGTGGCAGTCTGAGGTATAGCCAACGTTTTGTTATTTTCCTCTGTCATTTCATGTATGTAACAAATTGAGATGGCTTTAGTTAGAGTTAGATCACTGTCCCTCAAGAGTACTTTCCTTAAGCTTTCACTGTTGATGCCACATAGGATAGTATAGAAGGATCAATAGAAGATCCAGAGTGGATCTTCTATTGATTCAGCGGGAGTCAAGATCGCGCCATTCTCACCCAGTACACACACTTCCGCTGCATAAATACAACCTTATTTTTCTAAATTAAATTTCTTCTACAACATATTCAAAACATTTACAATTAACCTTGAAGTAAAGCAGAACTTATATCAGATTACACGAATCTACACAGAGCATTATACAAAGCATTTATGCCAGTCCCAAGCTGCTATTTCCTATTTTCTCACTCACAAATGTACTTTAACTGCAGAAGAAAGGTTAAACTAAACTTTCAGCTTACAAAATCAGCAGATTGCACCAGACTTCTCTGCTTTCAGCAACTTTGTCAGTGATGTTGTCAGTGTCAATTCCAACAAGTATCTCCATCCCAGTGGACATTAACATGAAAGCCTCAAGGTGCTCCTGAAT
>NC_083462.1:2640240-2692740 GCF_030014155.1 Tachysurus vachellii | reverse complement strand
TTCTCTCCCCGGTGTCATGTGACTCATTAGTGTTACAAGGTCTCAGGTGTGAATGAGGAGCATTTGTGTTAAATTTGGTTATCACTCTCACTCTCTCATACTGGTCACTGGAAGTTCAACATGGCACCTTATGGCAAAGAACTCTCTGAAGATCTGAAAAAAAATTGTTGCTCTACATAAAGATGGCATAGGCTATAAAAAGATTGCCAAGACCATGACGCAGCACGGTGGCCAAGACCATACAGCAGTTTAATAGGATAGGTTCCACTCAGAACAGGCCTTGCTATGGTCCACCACAGAAATTGTGCACATGGTCAGCGTCATATCCAGAGGTTGTGTTTGGGAAATAGACGTATGAATGCTGCCAGCATTGCTGCAGAGGTTGAAGGGGTGGGGTGTCACCCTGTCAGTGCTCAGACCATACGCCACACACTGCATCAATGGTCTGCATGGCTGTCGTCCCAGAAGGAAGCCTCTTCTAAAGATGATGCACAAAGAAGCCTGCAAACCTTTTTGCTGAAGACAAGCTAAGGACATGGATTAGTATGGAACCTTGCTAAAGATATTTATTGAATTATAATTAGTGCAATCAATCAATCAATCAATCAATCAATCAATCAATAAATAAGCAAGCAAGCAAACAGAATCACAACATAAGGTAACAGCAGAGGGTGCTGTATGGCAACATTTATGAATATGAGACAAACACAGTATCACGTATAACTCAGACACGCTTGCAGACTCACACACACACACACACACACACACACACACACATGCATACACAAACACTTGCACTATTACTTTAGCAACAGTGTTATGTAAAAGTATACGCAAATGTGACTACAATAGTCAGACAAACAGTATAAAAAATCTGCCCTGCTGTCTGTACACTAACCCTAACCTCTAACCCACCACACCCCCACCACCCCTTTTTGTGATAGGTTTGTCTATCTGTTTAATTTGGCAGTAGACTGTTTAACTATCAACATTCCTCAACATTTCTACATACAGGTAAATGTTGCCATAACGATAGTGTGAGATTTATTTTTGTGTGTTTATTTTGTCTATGGAGGCAATTGTGTTATTAGGATTTGGTGTGCTGACGTATGTGTCTTTGTACGTGCAGGTAAAGTATGTGCAGGAAGTTGTGTAATAAGTTGTAACGTGTGGTGTTCAAAACCTCATGAACGTTAACTAATAAAAGTAGGAAAAGTTCCATATTTTAATGAATGCCTGCATTATACTGATGGACCCATTTGCAGGAGACTGGAGATTCATGAGAGTGTATAGTCCCTCTTACAATAGCTTAACAAGTGTTACAACAAAGTATTATTAGTGGAGAACTTTATTAATCCCCAAGGGGAAATCAGAAAAGTAGACAAAATGAATGAAATTACAGAAAGCGTTTATTCTGGCAAAAGTGCAAACAAACAAATCCAAATTGTAAGGCAATTATTTTATGTCAGAATCTTCTAGTAGATTTTTCTGGTACATTTGGGTTGGTACAGTGATAGAGGACCAATTTAACATCAACACTAACACTGAAAAAATAATAAAAACACATCCATTTATAAGAGTTTAGTCTTTATAATTGTAAACCTGAAGAAGGAGGTGAAGTAAACAACTTTTATCATTTTAGAAATTTATCACTTAAGTAAAGCTACTGAGTACTAAATAATACACATAAGTAAGAAATCTTTATTTTTTTGTTAAATGCAAAGCTAATGGAAAAATATATACGTTATATTGTGTATTAGAAAATAGTTTGAAGTGCAGAATAAATTTGTCACTTTGCTGTTAAGACAGAGCATTAATACATACATATATATTAACATACACAAGAATATTACATGTGTGTATAATATTTGTAATATAAATGTAATTAGACAAAGCAAGTTAATTAAAAGTGACAAAAATGAATGATATGATGCTCACATGATATTTATGATCACATGTGAGAAGAAGCTTGAATACGAACACTGTGCTAATTACAGTGTAAGGCACTTGTTTTATACTTTAGGAGCTTTATTAGATATAATTGTAGAGAAGAACTTTTGTTTATTCACTCAGACGTAGGCTGATTCATCTTCTTCTGTGAATCCACTTTTAACAGCTGCTTGAATGCTGTTTATCTCTTCTGGAGCAGCAGCAGGGAGAATGGCGAGCAACTCTTTATCAATCTTCTCCAGTCTTGCAAAACTCTTCTCTTCAAACTCCTTCTTGTTCTTGCGGACAAGGTCTAAGATGGCTTTCTGAGCCCCATCACAGGCGTTCCGTAACTGATCAACCTCAAACTGAAACTCTGGCTTTTCCTTGTCCATGGCCATCAGTTTTCCCAGAGTGCTGACACGATCCATGAGGTGCTTGGTGGACACCTCAGTGTAGGTTGTAGAGATCATGTTCACAAGGTTGGCGATGTTAGTGGCTTGAAAGGCTTGATTGTAGAGCAGATCTTTGGAGAAGAGCTTTGCGTTGTAGGAAAGCTTCTGTGTCTTCTGAGATGTGGATACAAAATTGTTAAGGGTTATGGTCAGACTGCTTTTCACAATGTTGGACACCATCTGAAAGAAGCGCACCATCTTCTCCCACTGCTCCTTCACTCTCCCCATGGCATCCATACCCTTAACCAACATTTTTATAGTGGTGTTAAAATCTATCTCTTTGATCTCACACTTCCTCATGGTGATCAGGATGTCAGTCAGCTCCTTTTGGTTCTTCTCCATGTTCTCTACACTCTTCTCATAGATCTCTCTGGTCTTGTTCAGTTGAGCACGGCTCTGCTCTATGCGGAACCTGGCATTATCTGATGCCCTTTCTTTTCTCACCTTCCCAGGTTTACTTTCTTCTTTATACATCATCGGTGGTTTTGGAGTCAGAGCAGGAGAATTTGTGACAGATTTACTTTTGCTGTCAAACGTACGAGCTGATTCATTCAGGTTTCTGATCAGTTTAATCAACTCATTTGTTTTGGCTTCTTCACATTTCTGTTCTGGTGCGTACTTTGCTAGTTCTTCACAGATCTCGATGCCTTTGGTACAGATGTTTTGAGCTTCCTCTTTTGCTGTGCAGTTTTGGCATATTTTTAAACTCTCCCCGATTCGTTTGAACTGAACTGCCTGAAAATTTGTCTCTGTAGTTTTGTGTTTTTGATCATACAAATCTTTCCAGTTAATTGTGTTTTCAATCACAAACTCTTGAATTTTCTCTGTGCATTTCAGAATTTCGGCAGATTTACTATAAATAGTAATTTCATCAAAGCAATCAGCTTCAGGTTCTGGACTTTTCAACGGTGTTTCATAAAAATTCTGTGTTAACATGTCAGATCCCATCGATAATATTCCATTAATAAAAGTTGTGATGCCCTCAGTTATGCCTTCAACAAAGTCCATTCCTATCATTTCCCATCCATTGGGCAGTGAATCCATTGCTTTGCTGTAACTTTCATGTGCTTCATTCAGCTGCTTTTCCAGATCCTTCAGTACCTTCTCTGAGCGTTTAGCTGCTACTTCTGATGACTGTTTTCTCAGATTGGCTTCCTCCATTTTCCTCTTGATTTCCTCCAGCTCCTCTCCATAAATGTGCTCAGCATTTACACATGCTTCCAGCAGTTCTTGGATAATGTTGATGACATCAGTGAACCGTTTTTCTGTTGAATTGGCCAGCTTAAGACAGTCATCTGCAACAACACGGATGTTCTCCAGCTGGTCAGGGAGGTGAGCTTCAACAACCTCATCACTGGCTTTGAACAGGATCTTCACAGCTGACTTCATGTAATCAGGAACTACCATGGTGTGGAGTCTAATCTGATCCATGTTCTTATGGGCCTCGTTGAAAGCCCACCAGCCTGAGTTACACACCTGCATGAGGCAGGCACGAAATGACTCTGGGTGTTTGATGAACTTGTAGCCATCTTTAGGTGGGTTCTTGTTGATGGAGAAATCTGTTTTGGAGGAGATGAAGACCAGCTCTCCCAGGATGGCTATGGAGAGAGGAGCAGGAGTCAGATACTCCTCCCAGTTGCCATACGGCTTCATCACAATCTTGGTTTGGTTCCTCATCTCCTCAGCTGTGGTGAGGCTTTGAGTTTTCTTTGCAATTTGCAAATCCATGACTTCTTTTTTCCTACTAAAGACAAAAAGAAATAAATTAATAATGAGATCACCATGGCTGCCTTCTTGGGTGCCAGCAGAGAACAATTTGCAGACTTACAGTGCAAACCATAATAAAAAATCTGAACCATGATGCACAGAGACAACATCTGAGAGCTCTTACTTTTGGTGGGTTTAGTTATTTGGTGGACACATGAGTAAAGGTGGAGTGTTTACATCTGATAAAACTAACAGAACTAACAAAAAGTTTCAACACTTCAACACTCAACTTCAACTTGCTTGAACACTAGACAAGTTAGATGTGATTGTGTTTAATATTATAGAGACTTTAAGATTCTCAGTATGTTAAATATTAGGTGTTATGTCAGTGATGAACCATTAATTTAATATATTAAAGGTCTTAAAGTCAAATCAGTGGTCAGAAAATTAGAACAGATTAAATAAATAGATAGTTGTTGGGACTCAGCCCGGACT
This sequence comes from Tachysurus vachellii, assembly GCF_030014155.1. Taxonomy (NCBI): domain Eukaryota; kingdom Metazoa; phylum Chordata; class Actinopteri; order Siluriformes; family Bagridae; genus Tachysurus; species Tachysurus vachellii. The sequence goes on along the minus strand of NC_083462.1, from coordinate 2,688,154 downwards.
TTGGCCACGTGCATCTGTTTACGTTTCTCGTCACGTGTCTGCCCCGCTTTTGTCTGCTCCTCCCTGTCGTCACACCTGATCCTTATTGTGGTTTTGTCCTGTCTCCAGTCCGTGTCATGTTTCGTGTTTTCTGTTATTAAACCCTGTTCATTTATGCTATCCTGCGTTTGGGTCCGCTTCTGTTCTGTATACATTGCAATAGTGATTTAGTATGGAAAACCTTTACCACTTGGTTTCTTTTTATGTTTATGCCTTGTGGATAAACCTATGTGCAGCTTTTTATAAACTATATTATTAGTGCACTTTTCACCAGGACCAACAGCTGAAGTGGTTCCCAGCACCATCACACCTCTTCCTCCAAGCTTAACTGTGGGACAGATGTTTCACTGTTGAATTTCTTATCAGATCTGTTTATAGCTTCCCCCAATCAATTCTTTGAGGAAAAAATAAACGAGAAGTCTTAAGGGTACATTTCTTTCATTCTTGCTAATTTTCTGACCAATGATTTGTTTTTAAGACCATTAAAGCTTAATATTTTGCCATTTTGGCCAATTTTCCCCCAAGGATTGTACATGAATGTGTTATTCACAGCAAAATTCTCTATCCATGAATATCTAAAAATGACCGAATAATTTTTAAAATGATCATTATTTTAAATCATCCTGTTATTTTCTAAGAGAAGGGAAACAAAACAAACACACACACACACACACACACACACAGACACACAGACACACAGACACACACACACACACACACCATGTGTTAAGAACAGCATCCCTCTTCCTACATTAATATCTTAAAAGTCTTCAGTGATGGTGTGGAGGAACTCTGCCAGCTCTGCGACACAAATGCTGCACTGCCCCAAAACAGAAAGTACATGAATATTTATTATCTGTAAGCTACTTTCATGTTTTCACGCAACCATCTCAGAAACACTTTATCTGAAAGGAGCTCACCTTAAAAATGTCACATGACTGGCTATTAAATGAGTTAAAAAGCTGTAATGAAAGCTCAGAAAATAGTATTTACGTTGTGAGCTTGTTTTATTCTTCTTTTATTTATAACTTCATTTCAATCTGCCTGATTGTTGTCTGATGTCACACGTGATACAAAAGTCATTTCTGACAATACTTTTTTTTTTAGATACCTGAGATGGATTCTTGCTGAGACTTTTTTTTTTTTTTTTTTTTAGTAAATATTAGTTAACTAGACATTGAGAGATAAAATTCTGGATGAGCTGTAACTTTCTGTTAACTTTCTTACCTGTTAAGTTTAGAATCGTACACATAATACATCCCGTTATATTATATTGTGCACTATTACACTAGACTTGCACATTTTTATGAACAGCAGATATGTTAATCCCTTTGCACTGCTCTTCTCTTTTTCAACCCATGCCGAGACCCCCAGACATTGTACCAGCTCCGATCGTCTTCCGTGCGATGAAGTTTTTGGATCGCCGCTTAGATGAGGCCGACTCTGTGAGAATCCTGAAGAAAACATCTACAGATCTACCAGCTCCAGTTGGACTCTGTGATACTAAGAGGAGATCTGAACTCCATGTGATCCCTACACCAATACAACATTTGTCTGATTGTATATTTGGAATCACACCCTCTAGTGTCACCCATATGAGGATGAGGTTCCTCTTTGAGTCTGGTTCCTCTCAAGGTTTCTTCTTTTACCAATCTAAGGGAGTTTTTCCTTGCCACTGCTGCCTGAGTCACCTCAGACTTGCTCATTGGGGATAAACACATATACATACACACGTACACACACACTGTGAACTATATATATTTTGAATTTTTATTATATTAATTCTCTATATTACTCCTTATGCTTACCTTCTGTTCTATGTTTACGTTCTGTAAAACTGTTTTGAGACAATGTCCATTGTAAAAACGCTATACAAATAAACTTGAATTGAATTGAATTGAATTGAAAAAGTGTAGGGGGCACGGTGGCTTAGTGGTTAGCACGTTTGCCTCACACCTCCAGGGTCGGGGTTCGATTCCCGCCTCCACCTTGTGTGTGTGGAGTTTGCATGTTCTCCCCGTGCCTCGGGGGTTTCCTCCGGGTACTCCGGTTTCCTCCCCCGGTCCAAAGACATGCATGGTAGGTTGATTGGCATCTCTGGAAAATTGTCCCTAGTGTGTGATTGCGTGAGTGAATGAGAGTGTGTGTGTGCCCTGCGATGGGTTGGCACTCCGTCCAGGGTGTATCCTGCCTTGATGCCCGATGACGCCTGAGATAGGCACAGGCTCCCCGTGACCCGAGGTAGTTCGGATAAGCGGTAGAAGATGAATGAATGAATGAATGAATGAAAAAGTGTATAAGCTATAAATGAGTAGTAGATGTAAAAGAGCGTTAAGATAACAAAGGATACTACACTGCGGCAAAATATGATAGTGTCAGAAACGCAGTGGAATCCTGGATCTGTATTATCACAATGACTTCACGAGCAATTACATTATAGAAGGTTTTTTGCTTTTTGATACAAATCTCTCAGTGGACTCGGCCATTTTTTAATTGGTTCATGTAATAAATCTACTATGAAAACCATTAAAAAAAATAAATAGTGTTCGATGTGTTTGTTCATCTGAACAGCAAACTGGACTGGACAGACAACACTGAGGCAATCTGTAGGAAAGGGCAGAGCAGACTCTTTCAGCTGACGAGACTAAGGTCTTTTGGAGTGCAGGGAGAGCTACTGAAGACCTTTTTTGACTCTGTGGTGGCCTCAGCCATATTCTATTGTGTGGTATGTTGGTGCAGCAGCATCTCTACTGCAAAAAGGAAGAGACTGGACAAGCTGTATATTGTGTATATACTGTATATTATATTATGTCTCTATTCTGTTAGATATTTGCATTTTTTCTCTTTGCTGCTGTAACAGAGAAATTTCCCCATTGTGGGACGAATAAAGGTATATCTCATTTTATCTTAAATATGATGAATGAACTTGTACTGTAGCAGTTTTATGAATCTGCTTTAATCAACACTTGCCGCTTGTTAACATAAGGTTTTCTTCTAGTCCTAAACCTATTAAGTGGAATATTCTCTCACATAGGACAACGGTGACAGGTTTCTTGGCTGGTTTCACGCTAATAATTCAAAAGCATCATCTCAAATTATTAGTGAAGTGAATTACACTTGAAACCTACACAAGGACTTCGCCCTGTTTTTGATTCAGAATACAAAGCAGTTGTATTGTTGTGTGGAATCTAAGTTCCAGATGTCACAAGTCACATGGTTATGGCAAAATGGATCAAGCTCCGGTATGATGCTTGACTCGTGTACACACTGAAAAACACTGGGTTTTTTTTTTTTAAACCCAAATGCTGGGTTGAGGCCACTGTGTAGGACTTTGGGTTGTTTTAATCCAAGTTTGGGTTGAAAATTGTCTTGAGCTATAACCCAGCGGCACTGGGTTGGGAACACGGACGTTAAAGAGAGCATGCACATCAACGTGAAAATCAGACGACACCTGTGCGAGAAGCCGCCATCTTTATGTCTTCAGATGAAAGCGAGTGAAATTCTGTCTGAAACGTGTTATTCAATATGTATTTAACGATGTTCATAGCCATAAAAAAATCGGTCTTACTGTATAAACTAATGTTATAAGCGTAATTTAGGCTTTCAGTCAGTTAAAGTGAGATTACCTCATGGCCAAGTGACAGCCGTGCTCCGACTCACGACAGATCCCAGATCAGTGAACAGGAGAGCGCGCGTGGCATCTTCATCGGAGCTCGGAAGGAATAATGTAAATGCTTTATAAATATATGACTTTTGTCCATGTTAAATCTACTCTATTATAAATGATTTCTGTGTTAGATACGGTTTTGATACGGCGGAGTTTACTTGATGGCAACGTATTTTGTTAGGACATCCAATTTCCCGCTCTGCTTCTACATTTTGTTTAACTTCGCTGTGAGGTTGAAACAAGTGGGAATGTCTGAGGGCAGCTCAGGCTAAATATCTCTGTCTAAGGCTAAATAACGTTAAGGTTTGAAACTAAACATGTTTGACCGCCATTTTATTTGTGACACACTCAGGATCATTAGGATAATTTAGGAGCAATTCTTTGATAAAATGCCATTTGACTGACATTAATATTTTCTATGTAATTAGTTGATGGCAGCAAGCAGTGTTCCCTGGTGTGGCAGTTCCTACACACTGTAGTGTATGGACTTCCTGGTGAGGAGACACCAGCAGTAAGAGTTCTGCCTGCATTCATTTTTGCAGACAAACTGTAACTTATTTATTTGTTTTATTATTAATTAAACTGTGTATAGTTAATAAACTTTTATTATTATTACTGTGACCTGACTGCTTCATTGGATTCCGTGTTCTTTAACTTGTACACTTACATGAAATGTTTTCATATTTCACAAACATTTAATTGGAAGTAAATTTTTCTGACTGAAGTCAGTGATGCATTTACTGTGATATTTGATACATTTTCATCGAATGCGAGCGTTTTACATGTTATGACGAAATCAGCTCCGTCTATTAGACATATTATATATTAGATTTAAGGTTTGCTATTTTAGCCTAGACATCCTTTACAAAAATAAGAAAACGTGTATTAATAAAACGAAGGACGACATTTTATTTAGATCACCTAAATTGCTTCCACATACTCCCGTGTTTCCCGTGGGCGGGGTTGGATTACCGGAGTAAGTATTGCTGTAGATTCATTATTTTAATCACTTAAATTTCGGACCCATTTTGGGTTAAATTCAACCCAGCAGTGTCGTCATTTTTAACTAATAGTTGGGTTAGAATCACAACCCAGCGTTGGATTAGTCCCATTTTGACCCAGCGCTGGGTTGCCAAAATAACCCAAATTGGGTTGTTTTCAACCCAGCAGTTTTTAGAGTATATCTCTTCCTACCTAGATATGCTAAGTCTTCAGTGGAGGTGTGGAGGTTCTCTGTCTGCTCTGTGACCCAAACAGTGCACTGCCTCAAGACTGAAAACTGTGTATTTATAATGTGTAATCTTCCCTCCCTTTTTTACCCACCCACCTCTGATACACTACAGTTCATCTTATAAATCTCACATAATAAGTTGAGCTGAACGTCACATCACTGCCCTACAGCCCTTTTACTTTTCGAGTCAGATGATCCACCTTTCTACATTGGAGTGAGTATATACCAGTATTCACAGAGAAATTATTTATAACAGTAAACATTTTTAAAAGTAAGTCCATACAAAAAATTATAACAATAAATACATTTTTCAGAAATAATCTTTTTTTGTTGCTGTTTTGAGATTATGCCTAGTTAGTAACAGGGAAGGTGAATAATGCTACTAGAATAACATTAACAAAGGATTAAAGGTGTAAATATGTGCATTAAGAAAGACCTTCAATTCAGATCAGTTTCTTCCTACCTGGATATGCTGATAGTCTTCAGTGAAGGTGTGGAGGTTCTCTGTCTGCAAGTGGGGCACTGCCTCAAGACTAAAAGCCCCTGTGTATTTATAATGTGTAATTTGCCCTCCCCTTTTCCCCCACCCACCTCTGATACACTTATAAAAGAAGTTCATCTTATAAATATCACATAATAAGTGACTGTGGTGATCCAGAAGAGAAAGTACAGCAACAGAGTTAAACTTTCACACTCTGATTACAGATTTATCTTCAGGAGGCCCTGTGACAAGTTTAATCATATTTCACACTGCTTTCCTGAGTGCTGCTTTTTTTAATGTCTTTCATATGTAATAACTTAAAATAAAACGATTACAAAAAATAAAGAACAAAAACAGAACAAACTCATGTTTAAGACTCACAAAATAGTATTTTAGTATCAAGGACTGAACTTATTTATTATCCTTTTGATTTATAGAGGACTTTTATTAATAAAATCATTCTGTAACAGATGAGAGATGACTAGAGACACTGAAGGAGATTTTTGATCAGGTTTGAGTTTTTCCCCTTTAACATGTTTACTTCCTGTTTCAGAGTAAGATGAATCAGCTTTCATCAATGGAGTGAGTTGAATTCCAGAATTCACAGAAATGATTCATAACAATTCATTCACTTTTAAAAGGAATTACATAAAAATTATTCAGCAAAAACTAAAATGAATCCAATATTTTTTTAAGACTTTTTCTTTTCTGTGTTGAAATGTTTTGTTTGTGTCTACAGAGTTGTGCTGAAGAACACAGCTGAAGCTGTTCTCATTCCACTGAAAGGTGGGATCTCCTCCCTGAATGAAGTCTATAAGGCTCTTATTGAGGCAGATGTAGATCCTGTAACTGGGAAATGCTCCAACTACGACTACATCAGACAGCAGATAGTACAGGCTCATCAGCTCCTGAAGCAGTCAGAACAGGAAGCCAGCTCAGGGTTAAAGTGTCTGGATGAAATCTTAGAGAGACTGATACAAGAAGAGGGGAAACTCAAGCAGGAGATGAACGACACAAAACTAACCTTAGACAACTTTAGAGAAAAGAAGGAATCAAATGAAAAATTGCTCAGTGTATCTCACGGAGCTCTGGAGCAGACCAGGAGAAATCTGGATTCAGCAATACACACACTTCGGGGTCGGCATTGGATGCATCGGATGCATTGGATGGATTGCAGATAAGAATTACAGCATACGGATAAAAATAATGACATCTGACCTCATTCATCATCATAACCTTCATGTGAGAGTCTGTTCTGTCTCTATAGTTTGTTTCTTCACTGTTCAGGTCCTGCAATGATTATTGGTGGTGGAGTTGAACTGGATCAAGCAAACAAAGCTGTCCAAGTGGCTCAAGAGGAGGTGAGAAAGTCTGAGAATGAAGTGAGAAAAGGAGCCTGTTATGAAGGTGATGGAGGATGTGATGAAGGCTGTAGAGCAGATCACAGGGAATGAGCTCCTCTATCGCAATGAGCTGCCAAGACTCATCAATCAGATGAAGGAGAACAACCAACGACTAGCAGCCATCTGTGCCTCAGAGAACAGCTCAATATCACAATAACATGCTGTTTCTTTTATTTTCAACAGAGATTTTCAGAGTTTTGTTGAAATAAGTATAAAGTATTTGAAAAGAAATGTGATGTTCTGTTTCATATGCAAGTGCAATAAAAGCCACTAAAGGTGAGTATTGCAGTAAAGTTTGTTAAATGAACTCCATCTGTAAGCTAAAATAGAAATAAAGAGAAGTTAATCATGTTTCATGCTGCTTTTATTATGTGAAAGGTTTTTAAAAGATTACATTAAACATTAATATAAATATTATTAAAAGGACTTTTCCAGATAGTGTTTATAAAAAGACATTTGTCCCAGATGTCCTAATTGGCAGTGAAGTGTGTTTGTTTCACCTATTTCATGTCCATTATTTCATGCTTTATCCAGACAAACCTGATCCATGTCTGAACAACTGTGACAGTATGACAGATGAGAGTTTACATTAATGACACCTACTAGAGTTACTCATCATCACTTTATACCCAAAGGTGATCAACAAAATCTGAAAAATGAACTGCAACAACTAGATTGGGCTAACGTATTGAACAGCACTGATATTGACGCTAATTCTGACATCTAAATTAAAAGCGTCAAAGACATTTTAGCCCATTTTACAAAAAAGAGGGAATTAAAACAACGAAGAAAAAACCTTCCCTGGCTAAATGATTTGGAATTTAATGAAAGAGCGAGATCATGCACTTAAAACATCTTTAAAAACAACTTTAGAAATAAAGTTGTAAATCAGATCCGTAAAGCTAAAGCAAATTTCTTTTTTGAGATAATTAAAGGGACAAATGGAAACGGAAAATTAATATGGGAAAATTTAAATGATCTGTTAGGACGAAATAAAGGTGTAAATTTCAAAGATCTGCAAATTCAAGTTAATGGTATGCTAACTGATATTTAAGACATTATCTTCAATAGCTTTAACATATTCTTTATTAGCTCAGTTGAGGATCTGACAATGCATTTTAAATGCCCAGACATCCCATACTGTATAAGCCTCTAGATGCTAATAAACCAATATTTAGCATACAGGATATAGCTGTCCCTGATGTTATAAAAATGATTTCATCTGTAAAATGTTCAAAAGCCAGAGATACTTTTGGTTTTACTAATGATCTTTCAAAACTCCATAAAGAAAATCTAACCATGCGTTGCATGCATTGTCAGTACGAATTTCATACCGGATCGGTCGAGGCCCGGGTTAACAACGACCGCCATCGGCGCCGTTGACCTACAGGGCGCCGGTGGAAATTGGGCTACTGTTGGTCGAAGAAGTAGAGGAGGGAGGAGAGTGCACAGACAGAGAGAGAAGAGGAAAGGTAAGAGTGTAGGACTGAGAATAGGAACTCTGAATGTTGGTACTATAACAGGGAAAGGTAGAGACCTGGCTGATATGATGGAGAGAAGGAAGGTGGATATACTGTGTGTACAGGAGACCAAGTGGAAGGGTAGCAAGGCTCATAGTATAGGAGCAGGATTCAAGCTGTTTTATTATGGTGTGGATAGTAAGAGAAATGGGGTAGGTGTGGTCCTGAAGGAGGAGTTTGTGAGGAATGTTCTGGAGGTGAATAGAGTGTCAGACAGGGTGATGAGTCTGAAGTTAGAGATTGAAGGGGTGATGTTGAATGTTGTTAGTGGTTATGCCCCGCAGGTAGGTTGTGAGTTAGAGGAGAAAGAGAGATTCTGGTGTGAATTCGATGAGGTGATTGAGAGTTTTCCCAAGGGTGAGAGAGTGGTGATAGGAGCGGATTTTAATGGACATGTTGGTGAGGGGAACACAGGTGATGAGGAGGTGATGGGCAAGTTTGGAGTTAAAGAAAGGAACCTTGAAGGACAGATGGTAGTAGACTTTGCTAAGAGGATGGACATGGCTGTGGTTAACACTTATTTTCAGAAGAGGGAGGAACATAGAGTGACTTACAAGAGTGGAGGTAGGAGAACACAGGTAGACTACATCCTTTGTAGAAGAGGCAATCTGAAAGAGATTAGTGACTGTAAAGTGGTAGTGGGAGAGAGTGTAGCCAGACAGCATAGGATGGTGGTGTGTAGGATGACTCTGATGGTCTGTAAGAGGAAGAGGTCAAAGATAGAGAAGAAAACTAAGTGGTGGAAGCTGAAAAAGGAGGAATGTTGTGAGGAATTTAGACAGAAGTTGAGGCAGGTTCTGGGTGGTCAGGTAGTGCTGCCAGATGACTGGGAAACTACAGCAGAAGTGATCAGGGAGACAGGGAGAAAGGTGCTGGGTGTGTCATCTGGAAGAAGGAAAGAAGATAAGGAGACTTGGTGGTGGAATGAGGAAGTTCAGGATAGTATCCAGAGGAAGAGATTAGCCAAGAAGAAGTGGGATATGGACAGGACTGAAGAGAATAGACAGGAATACAAGGAGTTACAGCGCAGAGTGAAGAGGGAGGTGTCTAAGGCCAAGCAGAAGGCATATGACGAGTTGTACACTAGGTTAGACACTAGAGAAGGAGAGAAGGACTTGTACAGGTTAGCTAGACAGAGGGATCGAGATGGGAAGGATGTGCAGCAAGTTAGAATTATTAAGGATAGAGATGGAAGGGTGCTCACAAGTGAGGAGAGTGTACAGAGGAGATGGAAGGAATACTTTGAGGAGTTGATGAATGAGGAAAATGAGAGGGAAAAAAAGAGTAGAAGGGGTGAACTCTCTTAGAGGCAGTTGGTCCTGACGACATCCCGGTAGAGGTCTGGAAGTGTCTAGGAGAGGCAGCAGTGGAATTTTTAGCTAGTTTGTTCAACAGGGTTTTAGAAAGTGAGAAGATGCCTGAGGAATGGAGAAGGAGTGTGTTAGTACCGATCTTTAAGAATAAGGGTGACGTGCAGAGTTGCAGCAACTATAGGGGGATAAAGTTGATGAGCCATACAATGAAGTTGTGGGAAAGAGTAGTGGAAGCTAGGTTAAGGAAGGTGGTGGAAATTTGTGAGCAGCAGTATGGCTTCATGCCCAGAAAGAGCACAACAGATGCAATTTTTGCTCTGAGAATGTTGATGGAGAAGTATAGGGATGGTCAGAGGGAGTTGCACTGTGTGTTTGTAAACCTAGAGAAAGCGTATGACAAGGTGCCAAGAGAAGAGCTGTGGTACTGTATGAGGAAGTCAGGAGTAGCAGAGAAGTATGTCAGAGTGGTGCAGGACATGTATGAGAGGAGCAGGACAGTGGTGAGGTGTGCTGTAGGTCAGACAGAGGAGTTCACAGTGGAGGTGGGACTGCATCAGGGATCTGCTCTGAGCCCCTTCCTGTTTGCTATAGTGATGGACCAGTTGTCAGAGGAGGTCAGACAGGAGTCTCCTTGGACGATGATGTTTGCAGATGACATTGTGATCTGTAGTGAGAGCAGGGAGCAGGTGGAGGAAAACCTGGAGAGGTGGAGGTTTGCGCTGGAGAGAAGAGGAATGAAAGTCAGTCGTAGTAAGACTGAGTACATGTGTGTGAATGAAAGGGAGGGAAGTGGAACAGTAAGGTTACAGGGTGAAGAGGTGAAGAAGGTACAGGAGTTTAAGTACTTGGGGTCAACAGTCCAGAGTAATGGAGAGAGTGGGAAAGAAGTAAAGAAGCGAGTGCAGGCAGGTTGGAGTGGGTGGAGAAAGGTGTCAGGAGTTCTGTGTGATAGGAAAATATCAGCAAGAATCAAGGGGAAGGTGTACAGGACAGTGGTGAGACCGGCCATGCTGTATGGTTTAGAGACAGTGTCACTGAAGAAGAGACAGGAGTCGGAGCTAGAGGTAGCTGAACTGAAGATGTTGAGGTTCTCTTTGGGAGTGACAGGATTGGACAGGATTAGGAATGAGTACATCAGAGGGACAGCCCATGTTGGACGTTTGGGGGACAAAGTTAGGGAGGCAAGATTAAGATGGTTTGGACATGTTCAGAGGAGGGAGAGTGAGTATATTGGTAGGAGAATGTTGGACATGGAGCTGCCAGGCAGGAGGCAAAGAGGAAGGCCAAAAAGGAGGTATATGGATGTAATTAATGAGGATTTGAAGCTAGTGGGTGCAAGTGTTGAGGATGCAGAAGATAGGGATAGGTGGAGAGAGATGATTCGCTGTGGCGACCCCTGAAGGGAAAAGCCGAAAGAAGAAGAAGAAGAAGAAGAAGATAAATCTATCTATAAAACAGGAAATAGTGCCCTTAACATGGAAGACTGCTAGGGTTATCCCAGTCTTTAAGGCTGGTGATAAGACAAAACCAGAGAATTTTCACCCAATAAGCATTCTACCAATAATTTCAAAAATAGCTTAAAAATGGGTTGCCTCACAGTTAATTGAACACTTAAACAGTGGTGATACCCCTTTCCATCCAATGAAGTTTGGCATTCGCAAACAACAGTCTACAGAAACAGCCACTTGTTATTATCTTGAGAATTTAAAAAGCCTGTTAGACCAGGGCGGCTTTGTAGGGGCTGTTTTTCTGGACTTGAAATGAGCCTTTGATACCATTAATCATAATGTGCTTCTTGCTAAATTGACTTATTTTAATTTCTCTGAAAGAGCACATTGTTGGATGCAATCATATTTGTCAGACAGAAAACAAGCTGTACAAATAGGAAATTCACAGTCTTACTTGTTCTGCTGGAGTCCCACAAGGCTCAATACTGGGGCCGATTTTATTCAGTCTCTATGTTAATTTACCAAATGTCTGTTCAAATATTAAAATGCAATTATATGCTGATGATACAATATTGTATACTCACGCAAAAACAAAACAAGAAGCTGCTGCAATACTTTTTGGGGCCATGGTACCAGTGTCTACAAAGGGTCTACAGTGTCTACCAGTACTACAAAAACTGTCTGCATGTTCTTCTCACGGCAGCTAGCAGAGGGGCCAGAGCCATATATCCATGCAATGATATTTACTCACATAACTTACTGTTATACAACTTGGTCTCATACAACCGAGAGTCTCTCTTCAAGAAAACATTGAAAATTCTAGACAGGAAGCCTGTACATTTTCATCACTGTAATATTCATATTATAAATACAATATTCTAGATCTTGAAAGTTATCAGACGTCTGTCTCATTTTTAAAGTTTTGAATGGGCTTGCCCCATCACCATTAAGAGACAAAAAAACTAACATTAAAGTAAACACTAGAGCATTAACCAGAGGAGACTGTAATGTACAATGGCGCAGAACTAAATTTAGCCAAATAGTGGTGTCTATTAGAGGCACACAGTCATGGAATACATGAATAAAAAAAAACAGCGATGTACCCATATGTAAATCATTTTCTTATTGGATGTCTGTTCATAGTGGCCTTTTAACTTCCGTGTGACTGCTGTTTACCATACTTAGTCTCTGTTGTTCTGTGTAATATGTCTACATGCATGTTATATTTGTAAGTAATTTTGTATTTTGTGTTTTATGATACCTGCCTTAGGTCAACAAATGAAATATAGCTATTGTGTTAATTCCGGCATTTACACTGATGCTCATTGCTGATTTGTTGATTAATGTGCACTGTCCTAATTCAAATAAATAAAATAAATAAAATAAAATTATTGCACATGTAGAATAATTAAAGTCATGGTTTGTGTATCGGTGAATACTAATGCAGTGCCAGTAGCTGGAAACCCATATTCACATGTAAGCCTGAAGTGTGTTGTAGCATAAACTAAAAGTTTGTTTAATTATATCTAAAACCTATGATTCCTGGAACCACTGGGAAAAAACACACAAGGAATTTGGTTCCAGCAGTTTGTGACTCTCAGAAGTGCAGTCATAAATAACACTATACTATACAAACTAAACAAGAAAACAATGCAGACGATGAGATACAGTACAATATAAACAAGATGAGTATAAGATATGAATATAGAATGAATAAAATATATAAAATATGAATATAGAATATGAGCGATCAGTTATGTACATAAAGTGTGGGAGTGCAAGTAGCAATATTGTGCAATATTATGCTTTTGTACAATATACAGCAGCAGTAGTGTGTAATATAGAGATGATTTGATGACTGACAGTCCTGATAATGCAGCACTTATGATAAGAAGCAGTGAATATAATTATGGTGAGTTGTTGATCAGGGTGATTATCTGGGGAAAGAAACTGTTCCTGTGCCTGGGAGTTTTAGTAAACAAAGTTCTGTAGTGCCTGAGAAAAAGGAGGAGCTTAAAGAGGTTATGTCCAGGGTGTGAAGGGTCAGTGGAGAGTGGGCAGGGGGTGCCAATTATTTTTTCTGCTGTTTTTACTGTGCGATGCAGTCTGTTTCTTTCTTGTTTTGTTGTTGCACCAAGCCAGATGGTGATGCATGTGAACAGGACAGATTCTATGACTGCAGTGTAGAACAGCATCAACAGCTCCTGTGGCAGACCATACTTCCTTAATTGGCGTAGAAAGTACATCCTCTGCTGGGCCTTTTTGATGATAGAGTTTATGTTGCACTCCCATTTCAGGTCTTGGGAATTATAGTATTAAAAGCCGAACTAAAGTCAACAAACAGAATCCGGGCGTATGTCCCTGGGCAGTCCAGGTGTTGCAGGATGTAGTGCAGTCCAATGTTGACTGCGTCGTCCACTGATTTGTTTGCACAGTAGGCAAACTGTAGGGGATCCAGCATCTGTTCTGTGACAGTCTTTAGGTGGGCCAGAACCAGCTGTTCAAAGGTCTTCATGACAACAGATGTCAGAGTGACAGGCCTGTAGTCATTCATCATATCAGCACAGATCAGCACATACTTTGAGACAGGAGGGGGAGACCCCATCTGGGCCGGAGGCTTTCCTTGTCTTCTGTCTCTGAAAGAGCCGATTCACATCCTCTTCACAAAGCGTGAGTGCGACTTGAGTGCTGGGAGGAGTTGTTGATGGTCTTCCCAGAGGCATGATGTCAGTCAGTGAGCTGGGATGGATGGGAGGTGTGAAGATATTGCTCTCAAACCTGCAGTAGAAGGTGTTGAGGTCGTCAGCCAGGTCTTTGTTTGCTTCAGTGGGAAATGTGGGACGACTCTTTTAGTTTGTGATGTCTTGCAGGCCTTTCCACACTGACACAGGGTTGTTATCTAAAAACCTGCTTTTCAGCTTTACAGATTAGCTTCTTTTGGCTATTCTGATCTCCTTCGTCAGTAGGTTCCTGGCCTGCTTATACAGAGTTTTGTCCTCCCCTCTGTATGCATCTTCCTTGGCTTGTCAACGTTTTTTTAAGTTTGACTGTGAACCATGTCTTGGTGTTACTGTGGCACACACACGTCTTCACAAAAACTGATGTACGATGTCACAGTGTCAGTCAGTTCCAGCCTCAAAGATACTCCAAAACAGTCTTGTAGTTCCTGCTTTGCCTCACTGGTCCATCTCTTCACTGATTTTACTACAGGCTTAGTAGATTTTAGTTTCTGCCTGTATGTTGGAATAAGATGGACCAAACAGTGATTAGAGTTCCCCAAGGCTGCCCTGGGTACAGAGCGATATGCATCCTTAAGAATTGTGTAGCAATAATCCAGTGTATTTTTCTCCCTTGTGGGACAATTTATATGCTGTCTGTATTTTGGAAGTTGAAGTGTTAGTTTTGCCCTTTTAAAGTCTCCAAGAATAATAAAAAGAGAATCCGGATTAATTTGCTCCAAGCCAGATATTTGGTTTACCAGGTTTTGCAGTGCATTGCTCACGTTGGCCTGCGGTGGGATGTAAACTCCGGTTGGATGAATGAGGAGAATTCCCGCGGTGAATAAAAGGGTTTACAGTTAATGAACATTGATTCCAGGTTTGGGCTGCAGTATTTATTTAGCACTGTGACATCTGTACACCAACGCTCATCAAAATTCAAGATTCAAGATTTTTATTTGTCACATACACAATTATATAGGGCATATATAACCAGCAGTGAAATGTGAGTCAGGTCCGCTCCATGGACATTAGAAAAAACACTTATTAGAACTTATGGAGTTCCATGGACTTATTAGAAAAAACACAAAATGAAAGAATGAAATAAAAGTAAACAATGAAAATCTAAGAATAATATATATATATATATATATATATATATATATATATATATATATATATATATATATATATACGTATATATATATATATATATATATATATATATATATATATATATATATATATATATATATATATATATACGTATATATATATATACGTATATATATATACGTATATATATACATATATATATATATACGTATATATATATATATATATATATATCCCACCGACATGTCTTCCACTGAGGAAGCAGAGGCAGAGTTCAGTCATCGATCCCCCAAGCTGAGGTCACCGAGGTGGTTGAGAAGCTCCTCAGTGGCAAGGCACCGGGGGTGGATGAGATCCGCCCTGAGTACCTCAAGTCTCTGGATGTTGTGGGGCTGTCTTGGTTGACACGCCTCTGCAACATCGCGTGACGGCTGGGGACAGTGCCTCTGGACTGGCAGACTGGGGTGGTTTAAGAAGGGGGACCGGAGGGTGTGTTCCAACTACAGGGGGATCATACTCCTCAGCCTCCCCGGAAAAGTCTATGCCAGGGTACTGGAGAGGAGAATTCGGCCGATAGTCGAACCTCGGATTCAGGAGGAACAATGCGGGTTTCGTCCCGGTCGTGGAACACTGGACCATCTCTATACCCTCACCAGGTTGCTGGAGGGTTCATGGGAGTTTGCCCAACCAGTCCACATGTGCTTTGTGGATCTGGAGAAGGCATTCGACTGTGTCCCTCGTGGTGATCTGTGGGGGGTGCTCTGGGAGTATGGGGTCCGGGGCCCTCTGCTAAGGGCTGTCCGGTCCCTATATGACCGGAGCAGGAGTTTGGTTCGCATTGCCGGCAGTAAGTCAGACTTGTTCCCGGTGCACGTTGGACTCCGGCAGGGCTGCCTTTGTCACCGGTCCTGTTCATTATTTATATGGACAGGATTTCTAGGCGCAGTCAGGGGCCAGAGGGAGTCTGGTTTGGGGACCACGGGATTTCGTCTTTGCTTTTTGCAGATGATATTGTCCTGTTGGCTTCTTCAAATCATGACCTTCAGCGTGCACTGGGGCAGTTTGCAGCCGAGTGTGAAGTGGCAGGGATGAGAATCAGCACCTCCAAGTCCGAGGCCATGGTTCTCAGCCAGAAAAGGGTGGCTTGTCCCCTTCAGGTTGGTGGAAAGCTCCTGCCTCAAATGGAGGACTTTAAGTATCTTGGAGTCTTGTTCACGAGTGAGGGAAGGATGGAGCGGGAGATCGACAGGCGGATCGGTGTATCTTCTGCAGTGATGCGGTCGATATACCGGTCTGTTGTGGTGAAGAAAGAGCTGAGCCGCAAGGCGAAGCTCTCTATTTACCAGTCGATCTATGTTCCTACCCTCACCTATGGTCATGAGCTTTGGGTCATGACCGAAAGGACAAGATCCCGGATACAGGCGGCCGAAATGAGTTTCCTCCGCAGGGTGGCTGGGCGCTCCCTTAGAGATAGGGTGAGGAGCTCGGTCACTCGGGAGGAGCTCAGAGTAGAGCCGCTGCTCCTCCACATCGAGAGGAGTCAGCTGAGGTGGCTCGGGCATCTGTTCCGGATGCCTTCTGGACGCCTCCCTGGGGAGGTGTTCCGGGCATGTCCAACCGGGAGGAGTCCCCGGGGAAGACCTAGGACACGCTGGAGGGACTATGTCTCTCGGCTGGCCTGGGAACGCCTCGGTATTCCCCCGGAGGAGCTGGAGGAAGTGTCTGGGGAGAGGGAAGTCTGGGTGTCCCTGCTGGGTAGAAGATGGATGGATGGATATATATATATATATATATATATATATATATATATATATATATATATATATATGTATATATATATATATATATATATACTGTAGAATGGAAAATAGTGTGCATGAAAGTAAACAGTAAAAAGTAAAGTTCTAAATTTACACAGGGATGTACAAGAGGCAATGTGTATTTGTGCATTAAACTGTAGTCTTAAATATTAAGATATACAGCAATGTGCAAGAGGCAAATGTGCAAACAGGTTACAGTATGTCAATGTGAGGTAGTGAAAGATGAAAGTCTTAATGGTAAAGTGAATATTAAGTGGAGAAACCCCTCCTAGGTCTCTTGGTTTTTGCCATCAGGCTACGGAAGCACTTACCAGATGGCAGCAAAGTGAAAAAATGGTTATTGGGGTGGATTGAGTCCTTGCTGATTTTAGTAGCTTTGTTTTTGCGGTGTTGTGCTCAGCTAAGCGCACAACTCTCTGCAGGGCTTTGCAGTCTTGACTGGAGCTGTTCCCATACCACACTGAGATACACTGAGTCAATACACTTTCTATGGCCCCTGAATAGAATGTTTTCAGGATTGCTGGTGAGACCCTGAATTTTCTCAGCTGTCGCAGATGGTACAGTCTTTGCCTGGCTTTGTTAACCTGTGTTTGAGTGTGGGTAGTCCAAGTCAGGTCCTCAGAGATGTTTACACCAAGGTAGAGAGACAATTGTCCTGGCACCATGATGTTAGTCTCTCTACCTCATCTAGGTAAGCGATCTCATTGTTGTTGTGAATGAGGCCCAGAACCACAGTATCATCAGCGAATTTGATAATAGATGTGGAGCTGTGGGAAGATACGCAGTCATGTGTGTAGAGAGAGTAGAGCAGGGGACTCAGGACACAGCCTTGTGGGGCTCCTACGTTCAGGGTGATGGAGTTGGAGGTGTACTGGCCTACTTTCACCACTTGAGGTCTGCCAGAGAGGAAATTAAGAATCCAATTGCAGAGTGAAGAATTCAGGCCAAGGTCCATGAGTTTGGAAGCCAGCTTGATGGGGACTATAGTATTGAATGCTGAGCTATAGTCGATAAATAGTAGCCTTACATAGTTCCTATTATTGTTGTCAATGTGTGTGAGAGAAGAGTGCAGGATGTGAGAGATGGCATCATCAGTGGATCTGTTGGGGTGATAAGCAAACTGAAGAGGGTCCAAAGTATCTGGGATGGAGGAGCAGATGACGTATATAACCAGTCTCTCGAAGACCTTCATGACTATTGATCTGACGTCAACTGGACGATAGTCATTAAGGCAAGAGGGTTTATTGTTCTTAGGAACTGGGATGTTGACAGATTTTTTGAAGGAGGTGGGAACCACTGATGTAGCAAGAGACTCATTAAAAATGGATGTAAACAAACCAGCAAGCTGATCAGCGCAGGACCGCAGAATACGGCCAGAAATCCCATCAGGTTCGGCTGCTTTCCTGAAGTTCACTCGCTTTAGAGCCCTCCAAACCTCATCCTCCGACACGGCGATCACATGATTATCGCTGCTCTGACTGCTGCTTCCTCTCCTCCAGGTACCATAGAGCGCAGCTGTTCCTCCAACTAAGATTTCCAAAAAAATATCTGGATTTGTAAAAACTGGTGAAAAGTTGTCTGGAGTGAACTGCCCGATGTTAAGCAGTTCTTCTCTAGTGTAAGTTATCACGGTAGGGTAACCAAACACGCAGAAAGTAAACAAAAAGAAAGAAAGTACTAGAGACGTGCCGAGGCAGCCATCTGTGGCGCCATCTTGAGAGATGATGTACATATATATATATAGAACCTGCTCACACAATATATGGTCTCAACAGTATGTCTACACAAAAAACTTAAATATAGAATACAATAAGTTCCATAAAACACAGTTGTTGATTTAACCCTATTAACATAGATTAAGCTTGCTTTCAGTAAGAGCGACTGGCATAACTACATTCAGTAATGTCCCTCGTAAACAACCTTGTAGATAATGATAATAATGAGAACTAGTTAAAAAAAATTAGGTAATACAACACAAGGCTGTTTTCCCTCTAACTTGCTATACTGGTATTACAGTCATTTGAAAAAATTAGGACATCTTATTAAATATTCAGTTCTTTATTAAGAAATGTCAACATGTCAATTTCTGATCATGTTTTAATTTGTATATGTAGATGAAAGTGATGTAATTGCATGTAAGCAACAAAACAGTCACTTTCTTCACTTATTAAACAAAAGAAAATCAAGAGAGAAATCAATTCAGAAATCAATGCAGAAATCAATGCAGAATTCTTTCAGCTTTGTGTATTTGAAGGGTTTCTTACATGCACAGATCTGTAGGTCATTAAATACATTTTAAATACAAATAATTGTTGGCTGTCGTTAAAATTTTTAATTTTTAATTACATTTCGCTGATCATTTAAAAGACATTTCTTTGGTTTTATTTGTTTTGTTATATTACTTGTTAAAATGAAGATCAAATGCCCGTAAGTTTAACTATGTAAAAAAAACACAGGCTTTCATGTGGTGTCCTAATTTTTTACATGACTGTATGTAGAGTTTTGTTAGCCAGATTAAACCATATTATTTTACCTACTTCTGATTGTTTTATTGTTTTTCTCTCCCTATCTAACCACCGATGCAGAACAAACCCCTGAATAGCACTTTTCTTCATCTTCATTGCTACCTGTAATCTGTACTCACAGTTTACAGAATAAATACTTATTCAGTCTTTTGTCATTTCAAGACTGGATTACTGCAATGCACTGCTGGCAGGTTTACCTATGAACGCAATTTGTCCTCTGCAAATGATCCAAAATGCAGCTGCATGGCTTGTTTTCAACCTGCCAAAGATCTCGCATCTTCAGTGCTACCTGTAATCTGTAGTCACAGTTACACAGAGTAAATAAAGTGCTGTTCTGCAAGGTAATAATTGGGCGATACCAAATTGTGAAGTGGAGGGGATTCGGGTGTGACAACTTCACAATTCACACCAATGATGTTACAAAATAAATTACTTCTACATATATTTCAGTTGATCATAGTATAAATATTGGAGGGTTGTAATTGCTAGTTCTATTATATATAATATCTGAAATAACACAAACACACACATTCTTTGAAACTATTATTCATGGTGACATAATTGTAGCCACTAGACAGAAATTCTGAGCTGTATCTCTCTCTCTCTCTCTCTCTCTCT
The DNA here is from genome assembly GCF_030014155.1 of Tachysurus vachellii. Taxonomy (NCBI): domain Eukaryota; kingdom Metazoa; phylum Chordata; class Actinopteri; order Siluriformes; family Bagridae; genus Tachysurus; species Tachysurus vachellii. The sequence continues at coordinate 2,668,256 of NC_083462.1, read as the reverse complement.
CTCTCTCTCTCTCTCTCTCTCTATCTACTATTCTACTAGAGTTCTAGAGATAATTCAGGATGGTAAAATTTTAGAGACTCCACAAAAGCCTGCAGTTCACACTGACCATGTTCATGTTTGTCTTTGCAGATTCCTCTCCTCAGATTGGCTCTGGCGATGCTGTAGGCCTCCCTGTCTACAGACCTAAAGCAGGAGAAGTTTTGTTAAAACCTTTTGTAGAACAGCTCTTAAGTTGCAGTGATTAAAATCCCCAACAATTAAGACTCTATCAGGATCCACTGTCTGCAGATTGTTAACAGCAACACTGAGTTTTTTCATAGCTGTGTTAGCCTTAGCATCTGGGGGTACATGCTTTTACAACAATGTATATGAACTCACGTTCACACGTAAGAGCAGTGAGAAACAACAGTGATAGAGACATTGCACCATGTTTTGTTTACATAAATGTATAAGCCCTCACCGCTGTTTTTACCTGTGCTGTTGCTTCTCTATCAGCCCTGAAGATGCTAAAGTGTGCTTCAGTTTCCAAGAAGATTATAATATTACAGTCAGTTATCAGTATCTGAGACTGAGTGAGTGTATTAATTCTGTGGTTGTCCAGTTTGTTCACCATGGAGCACACATTGGCAAGTAAAACACTTGGTAGTGCTGGTCTGTGTAGCCCGTGGCCCTCAGAGTTTCCCCCATCTTTGTTTACCGTCTCTGCACTGGCGTCAGAGTCTTCAGTGAGAAACATAGGGCTCACTGTGTTGTGGCTTCCTAAGAAGCTCCTGTTGTAGGTGCTCAAAGTCATAAATTTAGTTCAAAACAGAGTTTGTGTGTGCATCTCTACTCTTCCCTGAACTCTGATGCAATCTCCACACAAATCAGTATTATTATTGGTTTAGAACATGAGCCATTACAAATATGTGTGCATTGCCCTCCAGCAGGTGTTGTGACAGAAAGTTTAAGCAATAGATGCCTCTTTGTGGGTAAGCTTGATGGCATAAGGTGCCAGATTTGTGGCTTGGCAGAGCTCTTATGTTTCTTCCACTATAGCAATATTTACTTCCTGTTTCAGAGTAAGATGATTCAGATTCCTACATTGGAATAAGTTTTTTTTAGAAATCACAGAGAAATGGTTCAAAAATAAAAAAAACTGAAATGAAACAAGTCCAGTATTTTTCCTTTTGGCTTTTTGATTTTCTGTGATGAAATGTGAGCTGTGAGGAAATTCTGACCTCTCTCTCTCTCTCTCTGGGGTGGAGACAACATTGTGTTGTTCGTCTAGAGTTTGTTAATATTTTACTGCCACATACACACAGGATCCAGGCAGCAGAAATGATTCTTTTAAAATCTCAGAGCTCACTTACCATCACTGATAATACAAAAATAACAACTACACTAGACAGTAGATAATGTATAAGAAATTCCTACACACACACACACACACACACACACACACACACACACACAGACACACACACACACATTCTTTGAAACTATTATTTATTCATTATATATGTGATATGATTGTAGCCACTAAACCGCAAGGCTTACATTGCTGATTAAAACGAGGAAATTCTAAGTTGTGTGTATCTCTCTGTGCATGCGTGGCGGAAGAGTGAGCGTGGCGTGTGAGAGTGGTTGGTGTTTTGCCAAATTTTTTTTCTTTGATTACGACATTTTCGTTTCCATTGACACAGACATAAAATGTTTTAAATGTGGTCAGATAGGACATCTTCTCAGTGCCTGTCCTGAACGACAGAGTGTCCAAGCGACCGGGGCAGAATGCAGCTGAGCCTGCTGGAGCCGTTGAACGAGTTCTATTGCAGGTTTGAAAAAGCCCAGTTCTCACCTCCTGTAACCCCCGACTCCACCACACCAAAAATTCAGTTCAGTGAAGATGATGTGTGCCAGGTCTTCAGGATGAACAAGAGAAGAAAGGCACCAGGCCCAGACAGTGTTTCACCAGCCTGTCTAAAAATCTGTGCTGATCAGCTGGCCCCCATCTTCACACGGATCTGCAACAGATCAATGGAGCTGTGTGAAGTCCCCTCATGCTTCAAAAACCATCATTCCCATCCCAAAGAAATCCAAAATTACCGGACTAAATGACTACAGATCTGTGGCTCTAACTTCTGTGGTCATGAACTCATTTGAAAGACTGGTTTTGGCTTATCTGAAGAACATCACTGGACCCTTACTGGACCCTCTGCAGTTTGCCTACAGAGCAAACAGGTCTGTGAACGATGTAGTCAATATGGGACTGCATTATGTTCTGCAGCATCTGGACAGACCAGGGACTTATGTGAGTATCCTGTTTGTGGACTTCAGCTCTGCCTTTAACACCATCATCCCATCACTCCTCCAGCCCAAATTAACCCAGCTCTCAGTGCCCTCCTCTGTCTGTCAGTGGATCACCAGCTTTCTGACAGACAGGCAGCAGCTAGTGCGACTGGGAAAACTCAAATCCAGCACCTGCACCATCAGAACTGGCGCTCCTCACGGTTGTGTCCTCTCCCCACTGCTCTTCTCCCTGTACACTAATGACCCCTCTGTCAAGCTCCTGAAGTTTACAGATGACACCACACTGATTGGCCTCATCCAGGACTGTGACGAGTCTGCTTACAGACTGGAGGTTGAACGGCTGGCTGCCTGGTGCAGTCTTAACAACCTGGAGCTGAACACACTCAAGACAGTGGAGATGATGGTGGACTTCAGGAGAAACCCCCCTGCTCTCCCCCCACTCACCATCATGGACAGCATTGTGACAGCAGTGGAGTCATTCAGATTCCTGGGAACCACAATCTCCCAAGACCTGAAGTGGGACATTCACACTGACTCCATTGTGAAAAAGGCTCAGCAGAGGTTGTAGTTCCTTCGTCAGCTGAGGAAGTTCAACCTGCCACAGAATCTGCTGAAACAGTTCTATACTGCCATCATCGAATCCATCCTCTGCACTTCAGTGACTGTTTGATTCAGCTCAGCTACCAAATCCGACCTCAGAAAACTACAGAGGGTAGTCTGGACTATTGAGCGAACCATTAGCACACTCTCCAAGACCTGTACTTCTCCAGAGTGTGCAAAAGGGCAAAGAAAATCACTCTGGACCCCTCACATCCAGCACACTCACTCTTCGAACTGTTGCTGGAAAGCTTTGTATTCAACCCTGGTTTCATAGCCATGATCAAGGTGTTGTACAGTGAAATTGAGAGTGTACTGAAGGTCAACGGTGGTTTACAGTAGTGCTCCCAGATGACTGGGAAACTACAGCAGAAGTGATCAGGGAGACAGGGAGAAAGGTGCTGGGTGTGTCATCTGGAAGGAGGAAAGAAGATAAGGAGACTTGGTGGTGGAATGAGGAAGTTCAGGATAGTATCCAGAGGAAGAGATTAGCCAAGAAGAAGTGGGATATGGACAGGACTGAAGAGAATAGACAGGAATACAAGGAGTTACAGGGCAGAGTGAAGAGGGAGGTGTTTAAGGCCAAGCAGAAGGCATATGAGGAGTTGTACACTAGGTTAGACACTAGTGAATGAGAGAAGGACTTGTACAGGTTAGCTAGGCAGAGGGATCGGGATGGGAAGGATGTGCAGCAAGTTAGAATTATTAAGGATAGAGATGGAAGGGTGCTCACAAGTGAGGAGAGTGTACAGAGGAGATGGAAGGAATACTTTGAGGAGCTGATGAATGAGGAAAATGAGAGGGAAAAAAGAGTAGAAGGGGTGAACTCTGTGGAACAGGAAGTAGATAAGATTAGAAAGGATGAAGTCAGGAAGGCTTTGAAGAGGATGAAAAGTGGAAAGGCAGTTGGTCCTGACGACATCCCGGTAGAGGTCTGGAAGTGTCTAGGAGAGGCAGCAGTGGAATTTTTAACTTGTATGTTCAACATGGTTTTTAGAAAGTGAGAGGATGCCTGAGGAATGGAGAAGTGTGTTAGTGCCAATCTTTAAGAATAAGGGTGACGTGCAGAGTTGCAGCAACTATAGGGGGATAAAGTTGATGAGCAGCAGTATGGCTTCATGCCCAGAAAGAGCACAACAGATGCAATTTTTGCTCTGAGAATGTTGATGGAGAAGTATAGGGATGGTCAGAGGGAGTTGCACTGTGTGTTTGTAGACTTGGAGAAAGCGTATGACAGGGTGCCAAGAGAAGAGCTGTTGTACTGTATGAGGAAGTCAGGAGTAGCAGAGAAGTATGTCAGAGTGGTGCAGGACATGTATAAGAGGAGCAGGACAGTGGTGAGGTGTGCTGTAGGTCAGACAGAGGAGTTCACAGTGGAGGTGGGACTGCATCAGGGATCTGCTCTGAGCCCCTTCCTGTTTGCTATAGTGATGGACCAGTTGTCAGAGGAGGTCAGACAGGAGTCTCCTTGGACGATGATGTTTGCAGATGACATTGTGATCTGTAGTGAGAGCAGGGAGCAGGTGGAGGAAAACCTGGAGAGGTGGAGGTTTGCGCTGGAGAGAAGAGGAATGAAAGTCAGTCGTAGTAAGACTGAGTACAAGTGTGTGAATGAAAGGGAGGGAAGTGGAACAGTAAGGTTACAGGGTGAAGAGGTGAAGAAGGTACAGGAGTTTAAGTACTTGGGGTCAACAGTCCAGAGTAATGGAGAGAGTGGGAAAGAAGTAAAGAAGCGAGTGCATTCAGGTTGGAATGTGTGGAGAAAGGTGTCAGGAGTTCTGTGTGATAGGAGTATATCATCAAGAATCAAGGGGAAGGTGTACAGGACAGTGGTGTGTCCGGCCATGCTGTATGGTTTAGAGACACTGTCACTGAAGAAGAGACAGGAGTCAGAGCTAGAGGTAGCTGAGTTGAAGATGTTGAGGTTCTCTTTGGAACGAGTACATCAGAGGGACAGCTCATGTTGGGGGATAAAGTTAGGGAGGCCAAATTAAGATGGTTTGGACATGTTCAGAGGAGGGAGAGTGAGTATATTGGTAGGAGAATGTTGGACATGGAGCTGCCAGGCAGGAGGCAAAGAGGAAGGCCAAAGAGGAGGTATATGGATGTAATTAATGAGGATATGAAGCTAGTGGGTGCAAGTGTTGAAGATGCAGAAGATAGGGATAGGTGGAGAGAGATGATTCGCTGTGGCGACCCCTGAAGCGAAAAGCCGAAAGAAGAAGAAGAAGACTGAACATCAGTTAAAGCAAAATATTCAAATATAACATTATAGATAAAAACAAATGGAGAGCAAACAATAAACACATTTCAATCAGTAATGAACTTTGAAACAACTATGACAATTATACAAATGATTATTATATGTATATCGGTTTGAACATTAACCCTTCATGACCTTTTACGTCACTTCACCTAGGATGAACCAAAATCCCATTGTCTGAAATTTTGGCAAAGTCACTTATGAGGTCTTTGATGTCCAGCTGCCTGCTTAGTTGGCTTTCAATTGAAAGTCGGGCAAGGCTATTAAACCTTTCTTGAGTTTGCATAGACCCGAGATTTTTTTTTAGTTTTTGACAAGCTTCAACTTGCTGAAAGCTCTTTCTGCACCAGAAACAGAGCCAAGTAGAGTGCAGAAGATGCGCACTGCAACACACACCTCTCCAAAAATGCTCTGGAGCTGCATCCTGTAGATTGAATTCAGCAGGTCAAGAGGAGACTGACTGAATTAATTAAATAAAACCACTAAAATTACTCATTGTCTTAATTTTTAATAAATATAATTTGGTACTGCATAATATATTTTAAATATATCCATCCAAGGGCAGTGTTTGATGCGTGTTTTCTCTAATATGATTAAATGCATCATCGGCAGACAGGTCTGTGACATAATGTTACTTTTATATGTATAAGCGCTTTATACAATATAATGCTTGCGACATGCGTCATGACTCGTATCCAGTTTTTCTTTTGCGCGCCGGTAATAAAAAAAAAAAAAAATGACAGTACCCACCTGTCACAACCGGGGATGGATGGAGACAGACCCGTACGCAGGATAGCTTCAAATGAAGAGGGTTTAATAAATGAGGAAGACATAGACAAAAATGACGATAAATGAAACAATACAACTGACGACATTTAACAGGGACTAGACATGACGAGGGGTAAATGCAACTAATGATCCGCGCTGCATTCAGCAACGCGGCTAACTTAAATACAATTAAGACAATGACAACATTAGGAACAGGTGAAGAAACAGGGAGGAGCAGACGAAGGCGGGGCAGACACGTGACAACAACAATAGCACATGGCCAAAAGTCTGGGCTGAATCATGACAGAACCCCCCCCAAGGCGCGGCTCCCGAAGCGCCAAACCCTCTCAGAGTCCAGGGGGGGGGGGGGGGGGGGCACATGGCGAAGGCAGATGGGGGGAGCAAGGAACACGGCGAAGGCAAATGGGGGAATGAGGAACCCGGCGAAGGCAGATGGGGGAACGAGGAACACGGCGAAGGCAGATGGGGGGAGTAAGGCACACGGCGAGGCCAGTGGGGGGAGCAAGGCACACGGCGAGGCCGGTGAGGGGAGTAAGGCACACGGCGAGGCAAGCGGGGGAGCAAGGCTCACGGCGGCACAGCAGCGAGGGCCGAGCGACGTCCTCAGCCAAGCAGAGGGGCCGAACGACGTCCTCTGCCGAGCAGAAGGGCCACGCGACTTCCATGGCCGAGCTGAAGGGCCGAGCGATATCCTCAGCCGAGCTGAAGGGCCGAATGACGTCACAGCCGAGCTGAAGGGCCGAGCGATAACCACAGCCGAGCTGAAGGGCCGAACACAACCCCGGCACACCGCAGCCAGACTCACGTCCTGATGTCCAGAATACCAAGGGTGGGAGGGTGGGAGGGTGGGAAGGTCCATCGCCCTGGGCCTGCAGCACCCCCCGAGGAAGAAGTGAAGCGACACCCTCCTCGGACGGAACCGGAACTGGAGCAGCGTCCTTCACCGGAAAAAAGGGCGGGGCGATGCCGCAGGGCACCAAAAAATAAAAAAGGGGCAAAAACGGGTTGGTGACATCCTCCGCGACGGAAGTGAGGAGACGACCACCTCGGACGGAACCGAAAACTGGAGCGGCGTCCCTCACGGGAAAAAAGGCGGAGCGATGTCACCGAGAAAAGAAAAAAAAAGACCTGAAGGACTGGCGGAACAGTCCAGGGGGAGAAGGGAAAAAAGCCGGTCCGAGCTGGAAGCTATCCTGCTGGGTCTGCTGGGTTTTAAGGCGGATCATTCTGTCACAACCGGGGATGGATGGAGACAGACCCGTATGCAGGATAGCTTCAAATGAAGAGGGTTTAATAAATGAGGAAGACATAGACAAAAATGATGATAAATGAAACAATACAACTGACGACATTTAACAGGGACTAGACATGATGAGGGGTACACACAACTAATGATCCACGCTGCATTCAGCAACGCGGCTAACTTAAATACAATTAAGACAATGACAACATTAGGAACAGGTGAAGAAACAGGGAGGAGCAGACGAAGGCGGGGCAGACACGTGACAACAACAATAGCACATGGCCAAAAGTCCAGGCTGAATCATGACACCACCTGGCAGCAGTTTTCCCACAAAAGTAAATTGGTCACCGAAATGACAACACTAACCAGTCGTAAAGAATGTCTTGATCAACTGGGATACAGCAGCTCTTTTTGCCTCCCTAAGGGTATAGTGTGGTTTTTATATAAGTATGTTACAGTATGAAGTGATATGACAGATATAGCTGTACAAAAGGAATGTCATTATGAATATATACATCTCTCTCTCTCTCTATATATATATACATCTATATCTGTATATATAGATAGATAGATAGATAGATAGATAGATAGATAGATAGATAGATAGATAGATAGATAGATAGATAAAACAGAATAAATATGGATGGACATACAGAAGTGTAATGATAGTTTTTGGTTGGTGCAAGGATGCATGATTTTAAAGTGGTGCAAAAATAGTGCAAAACACAGAAGAAAAGTGACAGTGCAGTGGTGATTGTTACACCATATCAGCCGTTCAGTGCAGAAACAGCCACGGGAAAGAAGCTATTTTTCAGTCTGTTTGTTCTGGCTCTGAGACAACGGTAGCGTCTGCCTGATGGGAGAGGTGTAAACAGTCCATGGTTGGGGTGAGAGGGATCTTTGATGATGCCTCTCGCTCTTTGCAAACAGCGTTTTTTGAAAATGTTCTCCAAGGTGGGTAGTTCAATACCAATGATTTGTTGGGCGGTTTTCACCACCCTCTGAAGGACTTTACAGTCTCAAGCTGTGCAGCTACTGTACCACACTGAGATGCAGCTTGTGAGGATACTCTCAATGGTACAGCAGTAAAAGTTCTCCAGTATCCTGTAGCACAGACGAGACTTTTTAAGTCTCCCCAGAAAGTATAGGTGCTGTTGTGCCTTTTTGATCAGGATGGAGGAGTTCAGAGACCAGGTGAGGTCCTCAGAGATGTGTATTCCAAGGAACTTCAAGCTAGGTACACGCTCAACAGCAGTTCCGTTGATGTGAATTGGAGGATGAGTGTGATTGCCAGCACGTCTGAAATCCACAATGACCTCCTTGGTCTTTTTGGTGTTGAGTTCCAGGTTATTGTCCTCACACCATGCTACTAGGTGCTGGATCTCCTCCCTGTAAGCCATCTCGTCGTTACCTTCAATCAGGCTTACAACTGTGGTGTCGTCTGCGAACTTTATAATGCTGTTTGAGGTATGGAGAGGTATGCAGTCATGGGTGAAAAGGGAGTATATTAGTGGAGACAATACACATCCCTGGGCGACCCCAGTGCTGATGGTGAGACTGGAGGAGGTGACAGTGTTCATACGAACAGACTGTGATCTGTTCGTAAGGAAGTCCAGAGTCCAATTGCAGAGTTGTGTGCTGATGCCAAGTTGTTCCAGCTTCAGGGTTAGCTTGGAAGGGCTAACTGTATTAAAAGCTGAGCTGAAATCAACAAACAGAATCCTGGCATAGGTGTCAGGTTTATCCAATTGAGTCAGGGCAGAATGAGGTACGGTGGAAATGGCATCCTCAGTTGATCTATTTGGGCGATATGTAAATTGGTAAGGGTCCAGGCTGGGTGGCAGACAGGCTTTCGTGGGTGAGGACCAGTCTTTCGAAGCACTTAGCGATGACAGGTGTGAGTGTGACGGGACGAAAGTCAGTCATATCTGTTGCAGTATAGTGCTTTGGCACCGGCACGATGGTAGCAGACTTGAAACAGGTGGGGACGATTGCCTGGGCCAAGGACAGTTTTCATTAAGATCTGTGGTATACGACTATTATTAATATTAGAATTATTCACAGAACAGGGGCCTATATAGTATAACTGCTGGATTTTGTGGGCCCCCCTGGGCAGTGGGGGCCCCTGTAATTGTTGCCATCTTTCACCCCACTAGGGATGGCCCTGTTTATCGGCCCCCTCGCTCAGATAAGGACTTCTTACAGCAACTCTCAGATTTTATCGGTAATATTGTTATTAAATTGTTTGTTTTCTGCTTGTGGGTGATTTTAAAAGCAGGGTCTCCGTTGTTTGAAAGCCAATGTCGACATTTGAAATCACCAAAACAAATACGTTCCTAACCCAAATGGGTCCCACCCCTGTATTGATAGCTCTGCCCACACATACATACATAACCCAGGCAACTAATGGAAAGAAATGTGTCTTTATCATAGCTGAAGGGAAGAACAATACGATTGCAGATAAACAAACAAGCAAAAATGACACACAAGCATAATCATGCAAAGGACAAAGGCATATATTAGTTCTGTGTAACCAACGTTACTCACCTATCGAGAAGGAAAAAAGCAAAGCAACTTAAGTAAAGTTGGCCGCATATTCACAGATTGGAGTTTCCCGAGTCAATAACTCCTGAGCTAAATGCTGTTACTACACAAAACGCGGTTGTAGCTGCGTCTCTACATTACTACGATAGAAAAGAGGTGTTATTTGTGTAGTAACAGCGTTTAGCTCAGGAGTTATTGACTCGGGAAACTCCAATCTGTGAATATGTGACCAACTTCCTGCTCCTTCAGTTCTCTCCAGCGCTGGAAAGCTGATCCTATATTAACACGTCCTACTTCTTACCTTATCGTAAGCCTTTCTTCGCTTTCTTTCTTTGTTTTTATCCTCCATATCAATGTTAAAACCACTTTCTGCTAATGTCACACATGCGCACTGAACACTCTCTCCGCCCATATTGACAAGACCCGCCCCTATCTGCTCATTGGCTACATGTTTGTTTTGATTTTTGTTTAGTTTGTCGTCCCGACACAGTTTTCTGAAGCATTTCTCAAACAACGGAGACCCCACCTTTAATATTCATGTTTGCTGTCAGGAAAATTCTCTATCAAGGAAATTTCTCAACCTCATAGATGCTTTTAATCTGGTACAGTGGATAAAAGAACCTACTCATATTTATGGACATACTTTGGACCTTGTTTTCCCTCATGGGTTTGATATTAATGACATTATTACTTCTGATTTTATGCTTTCGAACCATAAGCCCATTTAATTTTCTATGTCCCTACCCAGTCTCACCTCTGTTTCCACTAAAGCTCCAACTCTGTCCTGTTTCTATTCTCCCCAGTTCAGTACTGATTTTAATCAGTAGTTTCCATAGTTTTATGCTGATTTACTTTTGGACTCACCGCTATCAGACTTGAATGCTGACCAACATTTCAGTCAATTAAACGCTGTCTGGCTTGATGTGATAAATGTGACATTTCCTTACAGCATTTTAATGACAGTCTGTCAGCTTATCAGCAAGCTGCCAAATCTGCTAAGGTATCATACTTTTCTGATTTAATTTTACGTAATCATTCCAGATCACTCACTATCCGTTGAACAAATAACACCTTCACTGGCACCTGCCACATGGGCTGCTTTTAAACCCATCTCTCTTCAATTACTCAAGGACACCATTGCTAAATTGAAACCATCCAGTAGTCCCCATTCATCCAAGATTTCAAAAATGATTATTGACTCGGTTGGGCCAGGTTTAGCGTCCTTTTTAAAACAAATGTCTTTTATGTGTCCCGGATGATTTAAAAGTGGTTACTGTTATGCCTCACTCGATCCGTCTATCTTAAAAGATTCTGCCCAATATCTGTCTCACTTTTTACCTAAAAGATTTTAGAAAAAATTGTGTCCGACTAACTTCAGTCATTTCTCATTCATAACTGTTTGTCTGACAATTTTCAATCTGGTTTTAAAACTGCTCATAGCACTGAGTCTGCCCTTCTGGGAGTGCTAAATGATATTTTTTCAGCTACTGACTCTGGAGATTCTGTGGTTCTAGTTTTACTGGAATTATCTGCAGCATCAGTCATGGGTGGGGCTATCAGGCACAGTTCTAAAATGGTTTCAGGATCGATTTCCTGTTTTCCCTGTTACCCCTGTATATGCTACCACTGGGCTCCATTCTGAGAAAATACTGAGTGTCGTTTCACTTTTATGTGGACGATACCCAAATCTACTTACTTTTAAGAAAAATGACCCCTCAACCATTACATCACGTTTATTGTGTTTAGATGAAGTTAAAGCTTGGCCAGCCCAAAACTTTCTGTTTTTTAATGAAGATAAAACTGAGGTGATTGTGTTTGGCCCCACAGAAAGTACAAAGGCCACCAACCTTGACTTAGGATGTATATCTGTCTTTAGGGCTCCACAGGTATGGAATCTGGGTGTTCTCTTACACGAGTCCCTAAAACTTGATAAACAAGTTTCCGCTGTCATTGGATCGAGTTTTTATCAGCTACGCATTTTATCAAAAATTAAGCACTTTTTAACTGACAAAACCTTAGAGATGGCAGTACATGCTATAATCACCTCTCATCTAGACTATTATAACTCTCTACATTGTGGTGTCACCAACAAAAAAGCGTAAAAGCCATCACATTACCCCTCTTCTGAGGACTCTTCACTGGTTGCCTATAGAATACAGAATTCGTTTTAAAATACTTTTATTTGTTTTTACGTCCCTGCATAATCAAGCTCCTATTTATTTATCTGAATTATTACATCCTTACTCTCCTTCCAGAAGCCTAAGTTCAGGCAACCAGAACCTCCTCACTGTTCCCTTTTCAAGACCTAAGCCTAGAGGGGATCGAGCTTTTTCAGTGATTGGGCCACAGTTTTGGAATGACTTGCCCATAGAGTTAAGATTAACACCCTCGCTGTCCATTTTTAAGTCCCTTTTTATCTGTTTTCCATGGAATATCATTAGGTTTCCCTTTCATTTTAATTGGGTTTAATCCTACATTTGTTTTTATTATTGCTTGTTTTAGTGGTTTTTTTTCTTTCTCTGTGTGTGTATTACAGTATTTAATTCTATTTGCTTCCATTATCTCTTGTCTTAGTATCATTTTTTTTCTGTGTATTTTTACTAACACCCTTTTATTGTACGGCACTTTGGTCAGTCCTATGGCTGTTTTAAATGTGCTATATAAATAAAGTGAACTTGAACTTAATCTGTGGTCAAGGAGGGCCAGCAAAAAGTGTTCTGAACCATCTTTGTTGTATGGTGGAGTCCTGGATATCCTGAGCTTAGTGCGGTTTGTACACACTGGATGACTCTCTGCTGGATGTCAGTGGGAACATACTGTTTGGTCAGCAAACATTCTGGGGGAGAAGTTTTGTTAAATTGGGCACATTGTATTTCCTCCATGATATCCCACCATAGGGGAATGATGAAAATGTAGGGTAGAATGATGGGTTCAGGCACCAGGGTTTTGTCAACTGGATCATAGCAGCAAGCAAAAAAAAAAGATTTTTGTGGTCATTAATGATTTTGTCAGGGTGGGCTGGAAGGGAGGACTCAAATGCAGGACCCCGATGTAAATAATAAAAGTCTTTAATGAGCTCAAAACAATAATCAGGCAATGCAGGCAAACACTCAGCGTATTAAACAGTCCGATAATCCGGTACACAGGCAGGCAGGGTAATGCAGGGCAGGCAAAAACACAGAGTAAAGAACAGTCCAATAGTCCGGTACACAGGCAGGCAGAGTATTACAGGGCAGGCAAAACACAAAAACAATAAACAAACCGAGTCAAACCAGGCAGGGCAGAACAGGAACAAGGCTGGATGAATCTGCCCATAGTTAAAATCAGCTTCCAGAAGAGATCACGTGCTAAAACGTTTGCATTTTCTGAATGAGCTTCTGTGCTACGTCCAAACTGATTGCACTATGGATAATCCTTTCCTCTTTTTAATTGTTTTCATTTTATTTTAAATCAATTTTGGAGTCAGATTTATTATTCCCTGGATACTAGTGTAGGTTATAATGAAGTGAGTGGGGTGGAGGGGGATTGAAGTGTGACAAATTCACAATTGACTGGGAACACCAATGATGTTACAAAATAAATTACTTCTACATATATTTCAGTTGATCATAGTATAAATATTGGGGGGTTGTAATTGCTAATTCTATTATATATATATATATATATATATATATATATATATAATATCTGAAATAACACACACACACACACACACACACACACACAAACACACACACACACACACACACACACACACACACCACACATACACACACACACACAAACATGCACACACACACACACACACACACACACACACACACACACACACACACACACACACACACACACACACACACACACGAGTAATGTATTTGACATGAGGAACATTAGGGTAACTACTGGAAAGTTACTGGACATGTGTTATATAGATGATATGAAAAACATGACATGGGTAACAGTTGTCTCATCACTTGGCCCAACATCTGAAGATCTGAAGATAACTGAGATTACTGTGGATGTTAGATTAATGTGAATGAGCACCTTTGATATTATATCATGGCTTTAGGACTACAATCACCAGAAACAGATTTTGCAGTCTCTATCAGTGAAAAGCAAAAATAGACTTCGTGTCACGCCCACCACGGACAATTCAGAAAAGATACATATAAATATATCTAATATTAATCTTGAATTTTTGTATTATATTAATCTTTATATTAAACTATTGTTTTATGTTTATGTTCTCTAAAGCTGATTTGAGACAATGTTAATTGTTAAAAGCGTCATACAAATAAATTTGAATTGAATTGAATTCCCCCACAGACCACCAGAGGGCAGCCTTAACAAGTGCATGAACTTCTATTGTTTGCTTCATTTCTTTCTTTTTATTATTAAACACCTCCTTTGTATTTTCCAATTTGTTGCTTTATATAAGTTCTGTGTTTCCTTTCTTTGCTTTCTGGAGCTTTATGTTCATGCAGAGATAAATTTATACATTTCTAAATTAATAAATTAAATCCTAATAATATATTTCTGTTAAGCTACTTTGTGACAACGTCTGCTGATAAAAGTGTTATACAAATAAAACTGAACTGAATTTAGCTGAATTAATGTCGTAACAAAGCAGCCAGTGACATAAGAAACATTGTTCATGTATCTGAGTGACAGATGATGTGTATAATATAGTTTACTGAATATTTAAAAGCAGACTTGTGTATTTATGGAACTGTTTTAGCTCCAAAGCCATGGACAATGAATATACAGTATCTGACAGAAGTGATTACACTTCTCACATTTTTGTAAATATTTTATTATATCTTTTCATGTGACAACACTGAGGAAATTATACTTTACTACAATGTAAAGTAGTGAGTGTTCAGCTTGTATAACAGTGTAAATTTGCTGTCCCCCTCAAAATAACTCAACATACAGCCATTAATGTCTAAACTGCAGCACAGTGGCCAAGACCATACAGCGGTTTAACAGGACAGGTTCCACTCAGAACAGGCCTCGCCATGGTCCACCAAAGAAGTAGAGGTCACGTGGTCAGCGTCATATCCAGAGGTTGTGTTTGGAAATAGACGTATGAATGCTGCCAGCATTGCTGCAGAGGTTGAAGGGGTGGGGTGTCACCCTGTCAGTGCTCAGACCATACACTGCACACTGCATCAATGGTCTGCATGGCTGTCATCCCAGAAGGAAGCCTCTTCTAAAGATGATGCACAAGAAAGCCTGCAAACAGTTTGCTGAAGACCAGCTAAGGACATGGATTACTGGAACCTTGCTAAAGATATTTATTGAATTATAATTAGTGCAGATTTTTTTTACAAACAAACAAACAAACAAACAAACAAATAAATAAATAAATAAGCAAACAGAATCACAACATAACAGCAGAGGGTGCTGTATGGCAACATTTCTCAATATGAGACAAACACAGTATCTCAAAGGCACGCATGCAAGCACAGATACAACCACACACACACACATGCATACACAAACACTTGCACTATTACTTCAGCAACAGTGTTATGTAAAAGTGTAAGCAAATGTGACTGCAATAGACAGACAAACAATATAAAAAATCTGTTGTCTGTACCCTAATCCTAACCTCTAACCCACCACACCCCCACCACCCCTTTTTGTGATAGGTTTGTCTATTTGTTTAATTTGGCAGTAGACTGTTTAACTATCAACATTCCTCAACATTTCTACATACAAGTAAATGTTGCCATAACGATAGTGTGAGATTTATTTTTGTGTGTTTATTTTGTCTATGGAGGTAATTGTGTTATTAGGATTTGGTGTGCTGATGTATGAGTCGTTGTACGTGCAGGTAAATTATGCACAGGAAGTTGTGTAATAAGTTGTAACGTGTGGTGTTCAAAACCTCATGAACGCTAACTAATAAAAGTAGGAAAAGTTCCATATTTTAATGAATGCCTGCATTATTCTGATGGACCCATTTGCAGGAGACTGGAGATTCATCTGAGAGTGTATAGTCCCTCTTACAATAGCTTAACAAGTGTTACAACAAAGTATTATTAGTGGAGAACTTTATTAATCCCCAAGGGGAAATCAGAAAAGTAGACAAAATGAATAAAATTGCAGAGAGCGTTTATTCTGGCAAAAGTGCAAACAAACAAATCCAAATTGTAAGGCAATTATTTTATGTCAGAATCTTCTAGTAGATTTTTCTGGTACATTTGGGTTGGTACAGTGATAGAGGACCAATTTAACATCAACACTAACACTGAAAAAATAATAAAAACACATCCATTTATAAGAGTTTAGTCTTTATAATTGTAAACCTGAAGAAGGAGGTGAAGTAAACAACTTTTATCATTTTAGAAATTTATCACTTAAGTAAACTACTGAGTACTAAATAATACACATAAGTAAGAAATCTTAATTTTTGTTAAATGCAAAGCTAATGGAAAAAGATATACGTTATATTGTGTATTAGAGAATAGTTTGAAGTGCAGAATAAATTCGTCACTTTGCTGTTAAGACAGAGCATTAATACATACATATATATTAACACACACAAGAATATTACGTGTGTATAATATTTGTAATGTAAATGTAATTAGAAAAAACAAGTTAATTAAAAGTGACAAAAATGAATGATATGATGCTCACATGATATTTATGAACACATGTGAGAAGAAGCTTGAATACAAACACTGTGCTAATTACAGTTTAAGGCACTTGTTTTATACTTTAGGAGCTTTATTGGATATAATTGTAGAGAATAACTTTTGTTTATTCACTCAGGCGTAGGC
This sequence comes from Tachysurus vachellii, assembly GCF_030014155.1. NCBI lineage: Eukaryota > Metazoa > Chordata > Actinopteri > Siluriformes > Bagridae > Tachysurus > Tachysurus vachellii. The sequence continues at coordinate 2,651,743 of NC_083462.1, read as the reverse complement.
TGATTCATCTTCTTCTGTGAATCCACTTTTAACAGCTGCTTGAATGCTCTTTATCTCTTCTGGAGCAGCAGCAGGGAGAATGGCGAGCAACTCTTTATCAATCTTCTCCAGTCTTGCAAAACTCTTCTTTTCAAACTCCTTCTTGTTCTTTTGGACAAGGACTAAGATGGCTTTCTGAGCCTCATCACAGGTGATCCATAACTGATCAACCTCAAACTGAAACTCTGGCTTTGCCTTGTCCATGGCCATCAGTTTTCCCAGAGTGCTGACACGATCCATGAGGTGCTTGGTGGACACCTCAGTGTAGGTTGTAGAGATCATGTTGACAAGGCTGGCGATGTTAATGGCTTGAAAGGCTTGATTGTAGAGCAGATCTTTGGAGAAGAGCTTTGCGTTGTAGGAAAGCTTCTGTGTCTTCTGAGATGTGGATACAAAATTTTTAAGGGTTCTGGTCAGACTGATTTTCACAATGTTGGACACCATCTGAAAGAAGCGCACCATCTTCTCCCACTGCTCCTTCACTCTCCCCATGGCATCCATACCCTTAACCAACATTTTTATAGTGGTGTTAAAGTCTATCTCTTTGATCTCACACTTCCTCATGGTGATCAGGATGTCAGTCAGCTCCTTTTGGTTCTTCTCCATGTTCTCTACACTCTTCTCATACATCTCTCTGGTCTTGTCCAGTTGAGTGCGGCTCTGCTCTATGCGGAACCTGGCATTATCTGATGCCCTTTCTTTTCTCACCTTCCCAGATTTACTTTCTTCTTTATACATCATTGGTGGTTTTGGAGTCAGAGCAGGAGAATTTGTGACAGATTTACTTTTGCTGTCAAACTTACGAGCTGATTCATTCAGGTTTCTGATCAGTTTAATCAACTCATTTGTTTTGACTTCTTCACATTTCTGTTCTGGTGCGTACTTTGCTAGTTCTTCACAGATCTCGATGCCTTTGGTACAGATGTTTTGAGCTTCCTCTTTTGCTGTGCAGTTTTGGCATATTTTTAAACTCTCCCAGATTCGTTTGAACTGAACTGCCTGAAAATTTGTCTTTGTAGTTTTGTGTTTTTGATCATACAAATCTTTCCAGTTAATTGTGTTTTCAATCACAAACTCTTGAATTTTCTCTGTGCATTTCAGAATTTCTGCAGATTTACTATAAATAGTAATTTCATCAAAGCAATCAGCTTCAGGTTCTGGACTTTTCAACAGTATTCTTTTAAGAAAATTCTGTGTTAACATGTCAGATCCCATCGATACTATTCCATTAATAAAAGTTGTGATGCCCTCAGTTATGCCTTCAGCAAAATCCATTCCTATCATTTCCCATCCACTGGGCAGTGAATCCATTGCTTTGCTGTAACTTTCTTGTGCTTCATTTAGCTGCTTTTCCAGATCCTTCAGTACCTTCTCTGAGCGTTTAGCTGCTACTTCTGATGACTGTTTTCTCAGATTGGCTTCCTTCAGTTTCCTCTTGATTTCCTCCAGCTCCTCTCCATAAATGTGCTCAGCATTTACACATGCTTCCAGCAGTTCTTGGATAATGTTGATGACATCAGTGAACCGTTTTTCTGTTGAATTGGCCAGCTTAAGACAGTCATCTGCAACAACACGGATGTTCTCCAGCTGGTCAGGGAGGTGAGCTTCAAGAACCTCATCACTGCCTTGGAACAGGATCTTCACAGCTGTCTTCATGTAATCAGGAACTGCCATGGTGTAAAGTCTAATCTGATCCATGTTCTTATGGGCCTCGCTGAAAGCCCACCAGCCTGAGTTACACACCTGCATGAGGCAGGCACGAAATGACTCTGGGTATCTGATGAACTTGTAGCCATCTTTAGGTGGGTTCTTGTTGATGGAGAAATCTCTTTTGGAGGAGATGAAGACCAGCTCTCCCAGGATGGCTATGGAGAGAGGAGCAGGAGTCAGATACTCTTCCCAGTTGGCGTACGGCTGCATCACAAGCTTGGTTTGGTTCCTCATCTCCTTGGCTGTGGTGAGGCTTTGAGTTTTCATTGCAATTTGTGAATCCATGGCTTCTTTTTTCCTACTAAAAACAAAAAGAAAATAAATTAATAATGACATCACCATGGCTGCCTTCTTGGGTGCCAGCAGAGAACAATTTGTACACTTACAGTGCAAACCATGATAAAAGATCTGAGCTTTTACTTTTGGTGGGTTTAGTTATTTGGTGGACACATGAGTAAAGGTGGAGTGTTTACATCTGATAAAACTAACAGAACTAATAAAAAGATTCATAATATAGTTTTATAAACTATATTATTAGTGCACTTTTCACCAGGACCAACAGCTGAAGTGGTTCCCAGCACCATCACACCTCTTCCTCCAAGCTTAACTCTGGGACAGATGTTTCACTGTTGTATTTCTTATCAGATCTGTTTATAGCTTCCCCCAATCAATTCTTTGAGGAAAAAATAAACGAGAAGTCTTAAGGGTACATTTCTTTCATTCTTGCTAATTTTCTGCCCAATGATTTGTTTTTAAGACCATTAAAGCTTATTATTTTGCCATTTTGGCCAATTTTCCCACAAGGATTGTACATGAATGTGTTATTCACAGCAAAATTCTCTATCCATGAATATCTAAAAATGACCGAATAATTTTTAAAATGATCATTATTTTAAATCATCCTGTAATTTTCTAAGAGAAGGGAAGCAAAACAAACACACACACACACACACACACACACACACACACACTCACATACATACACACACACACACACATTTACAGCATTTGGCAGACACCCTAATCCAGAGCGACGTGCATCAGTGTTTTGAATCTGATACGTGCAGCTACCGGAAGCCAGTGGAGGGATCGCAGCAGCAGGGTGGTGTGGAGTACTTTGGCAACAAGCTGAAAACAAGCCGTGCAGCTGCATTTTGGATCATTTGCAGAGGACGGATTGCATTCATAGGTAGACCTGCCAGCAGTGCACTGCAGTAATCCAGTCTAGAAATGACAAGAGACTGAACAAGTACCTGAGCAGCCTGTGTGGACAGAAATGGCCGAATCCTTCTAATGTTGTAGAGAAGAAACCGACATGAGCGAGTCACATTAGCAACATGAGGAAAAGGACAGTTGATTGTCCATGGTTACCCCAAGGTTGTAAGCTGTGGCTGAAGGGGAGATCAGATCATTGTGGATGAATCACCTGGGGATGAATCACCTGGTATGAACAGCAGTTCAGTTTTGTTAGGATTGAGCTTTAACTGATGAGCAGTCATCCATGATGAAATTTCTGCCAGACATGCTGAGATCCGATCAGAAGCTGTGGCATCTGTGAGGAAATAACTTCACCAAGAGAGTGAGTAGACAGGGAGAAAAGAAGAGGACCAAGTACTGAGCCCTGTGGGATGCCAGTGGAGAGTCTGCGTGGAGCAGATGTCACTCCCCTCCATGTTACTGTACCTGATATGAGCATCCTTCCAGGTAGGAAGGTCAAGGAGGATAAGGACGGCTGACAGTTTGGCTGATCTAGCAGCATGTAGTTTCTCAGAGACATCCAAAAGGGCTGTCTCTGTGGAATGAGCTGCTTTAAAGCCAGAATGGTTGGGGTCTTGGAGGTTGTTCTGTGAGAGATAGACAGACAGTTGATTGTAGACAATGCGTTCAAGAATTTTTGAAAGAAACGAGAGAAGTGATACCCGTCAGGTTTCAGGTTGAGGTTTCAGCAGGTTTCTTTAGGATGGGAATAACCCTTGCTCTCTTGAAAGTAGTTGGTACCTGACCAGATTCTATGGCTCTATAGACAATAGTGGAAATGAAGGGCAGAAGGTCTTGTGAGATGGTCTGGAGCATAGTGGAAGGGAGTGGATCCAATGGGCAGGTGGTAGGATTGCAAGTATTTAGGTTGTGAGCTTGTTTAATTCTTCTTTTATTTATAACTTCATTTCAATCTGCCTGATTGTTGTCTGATGTCACACGTGATACAAAAGTCATTTCTGACAACACTTTTTTTTAGATACCTGAGATGGTTTCTTGCTGAGGCTTTTTTTTTTAGTAAATATTAGTTAACTAGACATTGATTCAGCTTTTCTGAAGCTGTAGTGAAAACTTTGCTTTGCTAAAAGGTGTATAATAGGTGTACAGTATAAGCTATAAATGAGTAGTAGATGTAAAAGAGCGTTAAGATAACAAAGGATACTACACTGCGGCAAAATATGATAGTGTCAGAAACGCAGTGGAATCCTGGATCTGTATTATCACAATGACTTCACGAGCGATTACATTATAGGTTTTTTGCTTTTTGATACAAATCTTTCCACTGTAGTATTGATGGTGAAATGAGCCCAGCGGACTCGGCCATTTTTTAAATGTTTCATCAACCTACTATGAAAGCCATAAAAAAATAAAAAATAGTGTTTTGATGAGTACACATTGATGTACCTATGTATGAATAATGACTTTAATTATGAAAGAATTTCTAAATGTGATGAATGAACTTGTACTGTAGCAGTTTTATGAATCTGCTTGTTAACATAAGGTTTTCTTCTAGTCCTAAACTTATTAACTGGAAAATTTTCTCACATAGGACAAAGGAGGCAGGTTTCTTGGCTGGTTTCATGCTAATAATTCAAAAGCATCATCTCCAATCATTAGTAGAGTGAATGACACTTGAAACCTACACAAGGACTTCACCCAATTTTTGATTCAGAATACAGAGCAGTTGTATTGTTGTGTGAAAGTTCCAGATGTCACAAGTCACATGGTTATGGTGAAATGGATCAAGCTCGACTCGTGGATGCTTGACTCGTGTACCTCTTTCTACCTAGATATGCTGAAAGTCTTCAGTGAAGGTTCTCTGTCTGCTCTGAGACTCAAACAGTGCACTGCCTCAAGACTGAAAACTGTGTATTTATAATGTGTAATCTGCCCTCCCCTTTTTACGCACCCACCTCTGATACACTACAGTTCATCTTATAAATCTCACATAATAAGTTGAGCTGAACGTCACATCACTGCCCTACAGCCCTTTTACTTTTCGAGTCAGATGATCCACCTTTCTACATTGGAGTGAGTATATACCAGTATTCACAGAGAAATTATTTATAACAGTAAACATTTTTTAAAGTAAGTCCATACAAAAAATTCTAACAATAAATTATTTTTTTTTAGAAATAATCTTTTTTTGTTGCTGTTTTGAGATTATGCCTAGTTAGTAACAGGGAAGGTGAATAATGCTACTAGAATAACATTAACAAAGGATTAAAGGTGTAAATATGTGCATTAAGAAAGACCTTTAAGGTAAAATTCAGATCAGTTTCTTCCTACCTGGATATGCTGAAAGTCTTCAGTGAAGGTGTGGAGGTTCTCTGTCTGCTCTGTGACCCAAGTGGGGCACTGCCTCAAAACTAAAAGCCCCTGCGTATTTATAATGTGTAATCTACCCTCCCCTTTTCCCCCACCCACCTCTGATACACTTATAAAAGAAGTTCATCTTATAAATATCACATAATAAGTGACTGTGGTGATCCAGAAGAGAAAGTACAGCAACAGAGTTAAACTTTCACACTCTGATTACAGATTTATCTTCAGGAGACCCTGTGACAAGTTTAATCATATTTCACACTGCTTTCCTGAGTGCTGCTTTTTTTAATGTCTTTCATATGTAATAACTTAAAATAAAATGATTACAAAAAATAAAGAACAAAAACAGAACAAACTCATGTTTAAGACTCACAAAATAGTATTTTAGTATCAAGGACTGAACTTATTTATTATCCTTTTGATCTATAGAGGACTTTTATTAATAAAATCATTCTGTAACAGATGAGAGATGACTAGAGACACTGAAGGAGATTTTTGATCAGGTTTGAGTTTTTCCCCTTTAACATGTTTACTTCCTGTTTCAGAGTAAGATGAATCAGCTTTCATCAATGGAGTGAGTTGAATTCCAGAATTCACAGAAATGATTCATAACAATTCATTCACTTTTAAAAGGAATTACATAAAAAATATTCAGCAAAAACTAAAATGAATCCAATATTTTTTTTAAGACTTTTTCTTTTCTGTGTTGAAATGTTTTGTTTGTCTCTACAGAGTTGTGCTGAAGAACACAGCTGAAGCTGTTCTCATTCCACTGAAAGGTGGGATCTCCTCCCTGAATGAAGTCTATAAGGCTCTTATTGAGGCAGATGTAGATCCTGTAACTGGGAAATGCTCCAACTACGACTACATCAGACAGCAGATAGTACAGGCTCATCAGCTCCTGAAGCAGTCAGAACAGGAAGCCAGTTCAGGGTTAAAGAGTCTGGATAAAAACTTAGAGAGACTGATACAAGAGGAGGGGAAACTCAAGCAGGAGATGAACGACACAAAACTAACCTTAGACAACTTTAGAAAAGAGAAGGAATCAAATGAATATTTACTCAGAGAATCACAGGGAGCTCTGGAGCAGACCAGGAGAAATCTGGAATCAGCAATACACACACTTAAGGATCAGGAGAAAAGGAAACGTGATGCTAAAATTGTGACATGTGTTGGGGCAGGACTGTTTGTTATACCAGGCATTGTATGGATTGCAGGTGAGAATTACAGCATACAGATAAAAATAATGACATCTGAACTGTTTCATCATCATAACCTTCATGTGAGTGTCTGTTCTGTCTCTATAGTTTGTTTCTTCACTGTTCAGGTCCGGCCACGATTATTGGTGGTGAAGTTGAACTGGATCAAGCAAACAAAGCTGTCCATGTGGCTCAAGAGGAGGTGAGAAAGTCTGAGAATGAAGTGAGAAAATATGAACTTAAAGTATCTCATTACGTGTCTAAGATCCGAACATGACATCAGTCAGAAAGCTGACCAGCTAAAGCAGATACGTGAAGGAATCCAGAAGGTGAAGAAGCAGAAACTGTCTGTAGCTGAGTTCCAGGAGAAAGTAAGAGGAGCTGTTCATCTTCTGGGTATCCTGAGAATGAGGGTCAGTGTGGCTGAAGGTCTGACTCGCAGATTCATCCTCCAGGAGCCTGTGATGAAGGCTGTAGAGCAGATCACAGGGAATGAGCTCCTCTATTGCAATGACCTGCCAAGACTCATCAATCAGATGAAGGAGAACAACCAACGACTTGCAGCCATCTGTGCCTCAGAGAACAGCTCAATACAGCTTTTGTTTTCAACAGAGATTTTCATAGTTTTGTTGAAATAAGTATAAAGTATTTGAAAAGAAATGTGATGTTCTGTTTCATATGCAAGTGCATTTAAAACCACTAAAGGTGAGTATTGCAGTAAAGTAATAGGGTCTAGGGTAAGGCCTAGGGTCACTTACAAGTGACCTTTTGAACTGTGACCTCAGTTTGACCTCTTTCACATGTTTTCCAAGTTTGGTGTTGATAGCTCATTTAGTTCTTGAGTTATTGACATTTTAGTGAAACTGGCTCCTCATAGTCCGAACGTTTTGGGGCCCCTTAAGGACCCTGAATCAAAATTTCGACTTTTTTTTTGATAATTATTGACATTGAGACTCCAGAGAATATTACTGCACTGGATTGGTCTTGATCAGGTGAAAAACCTAGGACTAGTTCGCAAAAGTAGGTTTCGGACAAAATGCGCTATAGCGAAAAAAAAATTGGGGGGGGGGGGGGGGGGGGGGGGGGGGGGTGTTTGAAAGCGGAGATATACGTTTTTTAAGTCATGAGCCAAGGATTCCAATGATATAAAGCACTTGAGATTTGGACATACGGTTTGGGAGTTATGGGCAAAAACACGTTGAGGGGCGCTGAAGCGCCCCAAATTGTCCGATTCCGCTGCGACCTTGGCCCTGAGTAACTGTGACCAGTACTACCATCTGACCAAGTTTGAGCTCGCTAGGCCTTACGGTTTGGGCTGCACGAACGTTTCTAGGGCGGAATAATAATAATAATAATAATAATAATAATAATAATAATAATAATAATAATAATTAAAGCTGCAAGCAGCGTTTCCCGGGGTTCAAGCGCATAAGGCCTTTAGGGAGTTTAAGGCCGTAAAGGATTTTCAAAACTTTAAAGCCTTTCAAGACTTTAGGGCCTTTCAAGACTTTAGGGCCTTTCAAGACTTTAGGGCCTTTCAGGCTTTTAAAGACATGTGGAAACAGATTTGATGTTTTCTAGACTTTACGCATCTAGATCAATTATGAAAAAGACCATTTATAGCTAATGCAATCCATTGGAAATATATGGTTTATATATATTTTCAACAATTATAGTGCACATCACATTATTCACTTATATTATACAGGTCACTTGTATTACACTGCTCATTTACATTACACAGCTAACTTGCATCACACAGCTCACTTGCCTCCAACTTGCATCACACAGCTCACTTTCATTACACAGGTTACTTATATAACACTGCTCAGTTTCATCACAGTGCACATTTTCATCGTATAGCTCACTGGCATCACACAGCTTACTTGCATCACACAGCTCACTTGCCTCATACAGCACACTTGCATCACACTGCTCACTTGCATCACACAGCTCACTTGCCTCACACAGCACACTTGCATCACACTGCTCACTTGCGTCACACTGCTCACTTGCATCACAGTACTCACTTATGTCACATTACTCAATTAACACACATTAGTCACTCCATTATTTGTAACCTATATGCAATTACATCAGTAATGGAAAAGTCCATTTACAGCCAACACAGTCCATTGAAAATACATGGTGTGCAGCTTTTTGCCAATTACAGCGCCACCTATCGTCCGATCAAGATAAAACTTGGCATGATTGTTAAAGGTCATATGTCACATGTGCTCAATGAGTGTCGTATAAATTAGACTTTTCGTTTATGAGTCATAGGCTTTGAATTATTTTTTGCCACGCCCATTTCATAAATAATCCTTTAATGGCAAGCCAAAGGATAAAGTTCCACTTTTTTTTGATAATTATTGACATTAAGACTCCAGAGAATATTACTGCACTGGATTGGTCTCGATCAGGCGAAAAACCTAGGACTAGTTCGCAAAAGTAGTTTTTTCACCTGATCAAGAATAATTAATGAACAATTTGATTGACAGCATTGGTCCAATAGGCAAAGTTGTTCACTATGTGGAGACCTATCAAATGATATCAATATTGTGTGTATTTATTAAGCACTACGTGATTACAGTGGCGTAAAAACTCTTTAGCGCCAACTAGTGGCCGATTTCTTTCGAATTTCTTACAGACCTCTAGGACCACGTGTCAAACATGCCCACCGAGTTCCATTCCGATAGGCCTCCATTAACCTTGTCTAATTGGTGCTCAAACTTCATTGGCCGATGGCGACATGTTTTTTGAGACACGCCAATGTCCTTACATACACTCAAGGCACCTTGGTCAAGGACACTGCACACCACGTTTGAAGTCAATCGGACCAACACTTGCATAGTTAGAGCTGTTTTTAGTAATTTTTTTGTCATAGCGCCACCAAGTGGCCAATCGCCGCGGTTTTTGACCTGTGACCTCAGTGTGACCTCTTTCACATGTCTCCCAAGTTTGGTGTTGATAGCTCATTTAGTTCTTGAGTTATTGCCATTTTAGCAAAAGTTGGCTCCACCAGTGTTCGAACATTTGGGGGCCCCTTAGTGACGATGAATCAAAATTTTAACTTTTTTTTGATAATTATTGACAATGAGACTCCAGAGAATATTAATGCACTGGATTGGTCTCGATCAGGCGAAAAACCTAGGACTAGTTCGCAAAAGTGCGTTTTTCACCTTATTAAGAATAATTAATGAACAATTTGATTGACAGCATTGGTCCAAGAGGCAAAGTTGTTCAGCATGTGGAGACCTATCAAATGATATCAATATTGTGTGTATTTATCAAGCAGTACGTGATTACAGTGGCATAAAACTGTTTAGCGCCAACAAGTGGCCGATTTCTTTCAAATGTCTCACAGACCTCTAGGACCACGTGTCGAACATGCTCACCGAGTTTCATTCCGATAGGTCTCCATTAACCTTGTCTAATTGGTGCTCAAACTTCATTGGCCGATGGCGGCCATGTTTTTTGAGACACGCCAACGTCCTTACATAGACTCAAGGCACCTTGGACAAAGACACAGCACACCAAGTTTGACGTCAATCGGACCAACACTTGCATAGTTAGAGCTGTTTTTAGTGATTTTTCTGTCATAGCGCCACCAAGTGGCCAATCGCCGGGGTTTTTGACCTGTGACCTCAGTTCGAGGTCTTTCACATGTTTCCCAAGTTTGGTGTTGATAGCTCACTTAGTTCTTGAGTTATTGCTATTTTAGTAAAACTGGCTCCTCACAGTCCAAACGTTTTGGGGCCCCTTAAGGACCCTGAATCAAAATTTCAACTTTTTTTTGATAATTATTGACATTGAGACTCCAGAGAATATTACTGCACTGGATTGGTCTCGATCAGGCGAAAAACCTAGGACTAGTTCGCAAAAGTAGGTTTTTCACCTGATCAAGAATAATTAATGAACAATTTGATTGACAAAATTGGTCCAAGAGGCAAAGTTGTTCAGTATGTGGAGACCTATCAAATCCTATAAAGCACTTGAGATTTGGACATACGGTTTAGGAGTCATGGGCACAAACGCGTTGAGGGGCGCTGAAGCGCCCCCTATTGGCCGATTTCGCTGAGTCTTTGGGCCTGAGTAACTGTGACCAGTACTACCATCTGACCAAGTTTGAGCTCTCTAGGCCTTACGGTTTGGGCTGCACGACCGTTTCTAGGGCGGAATAATAATAATAATAATAATAATAATAATAATAATAATAATAATAATAATAAAAATCCTACCGAAAACAATAGGTTTCCAGCGCTTCGCGCTAGAACCCCTAATAAATATAGCTGCAAGCAGCGATACCGGGGTCAAGCCGATCAGATGCGCTCAGAATTGTATTGGTAAAATACTGAACTTAACGTGAAAATTCAAAATGTGTGTGTGTAAGTGTGTGTAGGTGTGAGTGTGTGTGTAAGTGTGAGTGTGTGTGTGAGTGTGAGTGAGTGTGTAACTGTGAGTGTGTGAGTGTGCGAGTGAGTATGTGAGTGTGCGAGTGTGAGTAAGTGTGCGAGTGTGAATGAGTGTGTGTGTGTGTGTAAATGTGTGTGTGTCTGTGTGTTCCTCGTATGTGAAAACATACTTGGCAATAAAGTGTGAGTGTGTCTGTGTGAGTGTGAGTGTGCATGTGTGCGTGTGTGTCTGTGTGTCCGTGAGTGTGTCTGTGTGTGTGTCTGTGTGTGTGTTTTTGGACTGTTGGTGGCGCTAGAGGGTTTGAGCTAGACACACCAAAGTTGCTACAGTAACTTCTAAGACTGGCCTCTACATGTGTGCCAAATTTCATAACTTTCCTACGTACGGTTCTATGGGCTGCCATTGACTTCAATGACGGACGGAAGAATAATAATAATAAATATAGCTGCAAGCAGCGATACCGGGGTCAAGCCGATCAGATGCGCTCAGAATATGTTGCTGTTTACCAAGTTTCATAGCGATATGGCATTTTATTGGTAAAATACTGAACTTGATGT